>NC_056610.1:26925479-26981727 GCF_018340385.1 Cyprinus carpio
AAGGATTGTTTTATTCACCATTCATGGATTATCTGCTGGCATGAGACAGAGGCCGATCCGAGCTAAGAATCTCCAGTTTGGTATGTACTGCTAGAAATGCTGTATGGGAAAACGGGTTCATGAAAAGTTACATGACCTTAAACTTGGACTGCTTTAAGTTTAATTGGCTGTGCGCTTGTTGAATTATCAACGCATCAGGTGGCATACATTTATAAAAAGTAAAGCCAGTGAAAGTGCGCTTGTGTGGATGAAGAGGATTTGTTTGTATAAAACAAAGTTGTTTCAATAAACGTTTTGATAGCCTTGTTGTCCGATTGTGAACATTCACTGATATTATCAACAATTAAAGCTATAAGTTTGCAACAAAATGACAGATGTGGAGAGGCCAGAATCAAAGCGGTCAATTAAATTGACTTCTAAAGGAATGTGCTTTTATATACGAACTTGTCAAGAAAAACGCACTGCAAAACCTAACCAGGCTAAAAAGCTTATGGATAAAATCCGTGCCCTAATAGAATTAAATGAAAATGCAGACGCAGTGAACACTCAGCTCACTTTGTTCATTAAGTGTTATGAAGAAGCACTCGATATACATGAAACTTTTATTGAATTGCCTCTAACAGAAGATGAAATACTCATCACTAAAACTAAAAACTTTGAGGAGAAGATGAAATCATGTCATGCATTTATTGAAGATGTGAAGGAGTGGCTGTCTAAGGCTGGTTATCCATACTCACAGCCAAAAGAACCTATTGACGCAGGATGCGTTAATGATGGAATACAACCTGAAGACAGTATTTCTAACGTCTTAAGTGTAAGAGCAAGTAATGTAAAATCACGCACCACTGGTATATCAAAGATTTCTGCAACATCCGTGGCGCGCATTAATGCGGAGGCCGAGAGAGCAGCTGTGCTTAAACGCTCCGAAGCTTTAAAAAGGAAACATCATATAGAAGTGCAGGAGGAAAGGCTTCGTAGAGAAAAGGAGCAGTTGGCGCTTGAAACAGACTTGGCAGCTACAACTGCAAGGCTTCAGGTTTTAGAAGTGAACTCATCACAGCGTGGTTCAAGACGATCTGATGGAATGAACTCTTATTTGGAGAGGAGCAAAGCTCAAAGATCCATCGGTTTAGATCCTCTTGCCAAAGCCTTTGTCCCACCTGAAAATGATGTTCATGCTGCACCTGATCCGGCATCAGTTTTTAGGCCAAAACAAGGATTTTGCTGAGCGAATGTATGGAAGGCCATTTGGGCCAGAAGCTCCATATCAAGAAGTACAGACTGCAAATGGACGTCAAATGGGACATATATTAAATTCTCAAACTCAAAGCGGTAACAACCAAAATGACATGGTGGGGCATTATGCAAAAACAAAACGAAATCACTGCACAGTTGGTTCAGCAAAATATATCCTCTGTTGTTCCTCCAAGAAATCTGCAAATTTTTGATGGAGACCCTCTTCAATATAAATCCTTTATTAGAGCCTTTGAAAATGATGTGGGGGAAGAAGAAAACGAATAATCCTAGCGACTGTTTGCAGTTCCTTGAACAGTGCACTAGGAGGCAGCCAAAGGATCTTGTGCATAGTTGTCAACATATACCTCCAGATCAAGGCTATCAAAGAGCCAAGAATCTTCTTGCTCAGCATTTTGGAGATGAATATAAAATTGGATCTGCTTACATGGAAAAAATATTTAACTGGACACCCGTTAAAGGTGAAGATGTAAAAGGATTTCCCTACAAACTAAGAGGAAAAATGGAGGAATATGGCATGTGATCTGCAAGAAAGAAGTGGACAGAGAGCTACATTCATTGATCTTGTAAATTTTATTGAGAGACAAGTGAAAATTGCTTTAGATCCAGTTTTTGGAAACATTCAAGATCCACAACATCCTAACGTTAAGGCCTCCTTAGTAGCAGCCAGCTACGACAAAGAAGGAAGGGGAGCAGCTACGTTACGAATGTCACTCCTGTGAGGGAAGAAGCTATGGCATGGCCTGCAGAACATAGCACCCACTCCACTCATTGCTGTCTGTGACGAGTGGGGTGGGGCCGAGAGCCGTGGGAACGGAGCGAGGCCGGTGGAGTGATTGGGAAATGAGCGACACCTGCTCCACTCGTCACAGACAGCAATGAGTGGAGTGGGTGCTATGTTCTGCAGGCCGTGCCATAGCTTCTTCCCCCACTCGTCACACTGTCTTTTCTGCCTGCAGAGAAATCACACATTTGGTCAGTGCTCACAGTTTAAAGCCAAGGCACACCGGGACAGGATCAACTTCATTAAGGACAAGGGTATTTGTTTTGGTTGCCTGAAGGTAGGCCACACAAGCAAAGACTGTAGGAGTTGATTGGATTGCTATGTATATCATCAGAAACACCCCGGGGTCCTTCATATAGAAAGACAGGATAAAGGCATATCTGTAGAACAAGTCAAACATCCTGTGAGCCTTCCAAGTGATTCAACTGTAACCTTTCAGACGTGTGGCCATATTGGGGCCGGTGTGGAAGATTATTCTACCTTCTCTATTGTTGCAGTAAAGGTCAGAAGCAAACTGACTAATAAGATCATGCAAACATATGCTTTCCTGGATCCTGCAGTTCCGGCACATTCTGTACAGAAACCATGGCGAAAAGGTTAAATTTGAGAGGTAAGAAGACAAGCATTTTGTTGAGAACAATGGGCCAACGGAAGGTTGTGAATGCTCATGTTTTGTCAGGTCTTGAAGTGTCTGGCATGGGTGCTGAAGATTTCATAGAGCTTCCTGATGTTTTGACTCAAAGAACTATACCTGTGTCTACACTTAATATTCCACGACAAGCAGATATTGATCCATGGCCGTATTTGAAGGATGTAATACTCCATGACATTCATGCAAATGTTGATCTGCTTATTGGAACAGATGCCCCTAAGGTTTTGGAGCCGTGGGAAGTAATAAATAGTCAAGATGAGGGCCCATACGCTGTCAGAACCAGGGTTGGCTGGGTCATTAATGGTCCTCTTCATGGTGGAAGCTGTAGAGGTAAGAGTGGCTATTCTGCTGTAACAGCAAATCGCATCTCTGTTGAACACCTGCAAAGAAAATGCTTGTGAAGCAGTATCACCATGACTTTTTAATGAGAAATCATCAGAAGAGCAGATTTAAATGTCCAGAGAAGATATTAAGTTCATGGATATTGTCAGTAGTACAGCAAAACTAATTGGAGGTCATTACTGTATTGACTTGCCATTTAGAAAGGAAAATGTAACCCTGCCAGATAATCGTTATATAGCAGAGCAGCGCTTATGGAGCCTGAAAAGAAAGTTTGACAGGAACAGTGTTTTTAAGGAGGAATATACCACGATCCTAAATGAAGTAATAACACAGCGACATGCTGAGCCAGTTCCTCTTGACCAGCTGACACAGAGCAATGGGAAAGTATGGTATATCCCTCATCACGGGGTGTATCATCCTCAGTAGGGCAAGCTAAGAGTTGTTTTTGACTGTGCAGCCTCATATAAAGGAACATCGCTCAATACTCAGCTTTTGCAAGGCCCCGATCTCACCAACAGCCTCATTGGAGTTTTAGTCCGATTTAGGCAGGAGCCTATTGCAATAGTGGCTGATATTCAGTCTATGTTTCACCAGGTTCATGTTTCAGATAAGCACGTTAACTTTCTCCGCTTCCTCTGGTGGCCAGGTGGTGACACTGCACAGGTATGGCAGGAATACCGCATGAAGGTACATCTATTTGGAGCTGCATCATCGCCAAGATGTGCCAATTATGCCTTGAGGAGAACTGCAGATGACAACGCAGAACACTTCCCTCCAGAGGTTGTGAGTACAGTGAAAAACAATTTTTATGTCGATGATTGCCTCCGTTCAATGGCCTCAGAAGAGGAAGCTAGGAAAATGATCCAGGATTTAACTGCACTTTGTCAAAAAGGAGGATTCACTCTGTCAAAGTGGGTCAGCAATAGTCGTGCAGTGTTGCGCTCTGTCAGTGAAGGCCACAGAGCAAAAGACATGATGGAGCTGGATTTGGATACAGATCAACTTCCTGTTGAACGTACATTAGGACTACAGTGGTACGTTGAGACTGACCAATTTGGATTTAAGGCCTCAGCACAAGAGCAACCACAGACAAGAAGAGGAATTCTTTCGGTGGTCAGCTCCCTTTATGACCCATTGGGCTTCCTTGCTCCATTCAGCATGATGGCTAAGTTGTTACGCAGGAACTCTGTAAAAGAAACTTTGGATGGGACGAAGATATTCCCCATGTTCTCGCTAAGGAATGGGCTGGTTGGTTGGAAGATCTCCACAAGGTGGCAAAGTTCAAGATTGATCGTTGCATTAAGCTTTATGACTTTGGCAACCCTGTCACTGTACAGCTTCACCACTTCTCTGATGCCAGTGAGGTTGGGTATGGAGCTGTCTCTTACTTAAGACTGGAAAGGGATAATAAAGTGCATGTTGCATTTATGATGGGGAAGGCCAGAGTTGCTCCGCTGAAGCAGACAACAATTCCTCGACTGGAGCTAACAGCTGCAGTCGTCGCTGTTAGAGTAGACCGCATGCTACAGAAGGAGTTGCAACTTAGGCTGGAGAAGTCAGTTTTCTGGACTGACAGCACAACAGTCCTTAAATATATATCAAATGAAAGCCGGCGATTCTATACCTTTGTGGCTAACAGAATTGCAGTCATCAGAGAGGCAACTGATGTTGATCAGTGGAGATATGTGGGGACAAAGGAAAACCCAGCAGATGAAGCGTCAAGAGGTAGATCTTCGGGTGATTCCTGGTGCTGACCCTGAGATCAAAAGGGACTTGACAGTGAATGAATCAGAATCAGAATGAGCTTTATTGGCAGGTATGTTTACACATAATAGTAATATTATTACTCGACAGAATATCAGCAGTACAAAATAATTACAAAAACAAAACAAAAAAAACATACAAAGAAAAAAAAAAAAATACAAAAAATAAAAATAAGTAGGTAAGGAATGACAATATACATATTGACAATTGTATGGCAGATATATTACAATGAGCAGTTATGTATGTACAGGTATATTATGTGCAAAAATAAATAAAAAATAAATAATAATAATAATAATAATTTAAGTGTACACTAAGTATGTGTGTTAGATAATAAGTGTATGTGTATGTAAATATAAATAGTGTAATGTGTTCCACAGTTATTATCAAGTGTTCATTAGATGGATTGCCTGGGGGAAGAAACTGTTCCTGTGTCTGGTCGTTCTGGTGCTCAGTGCTCTGTAGCGTCGACCAGATGGCAACAGTTCAAACAGGGGGTGTGCTGGATGTGAGGGGTCCAGAGTGATTTTGCCAGCCCTTTTGCTTACTCTGGATAAGTAAAGTTCTTGAATAGACGGGAGGGTTGTACCGATGATTCTCTCAGCAGTCCGGACTACCCTCTGTAGTCTTCTGAGCTGAACCAGACAGTTACTGAAGTGCAGAGGACGGATTCAATGATGGCGGAGTAGAACTGTTTCAGCAGCTCCTGTGGCAGGATAAACTTCCTCAGCTGGCGAAGGAAGTACAACCTCTGCTGGGCCTTTTTCACAATGGAGTCAATGTGAATGTCCCACTTCAGGTCCTGAGAGATAGTGGTGCCCAGGAACCTGAATGACTCCACTGCAGTCACAGTGCTGTTCATGATGGTTAGTGGGGGAAGAGCAGGGGGGTTTCCCCTGAAGTCCACGATCATCTCCACTGTTTTGAGCGTGTTAAGCTCCAGGTTTTTGAGAGTACACCAGACAGCCAGCTCTTTAACCTCCTGTCTGTAAGCAGACTCGTCACCGTCCTGAATGAAACCGATGAGTGTGGTGTCCTCTGCAAACTTCAGGAGCTTGACAGAGGGGTCCTTAGATGTGCAATCGTTATTGTACAGGGAGAAGAGCATTGGGGAGAGAACGCAGCCCTGGGGAGCTCCAGTGCTGATTGTACGGGTGCTGGATGTGTATTTTCCCAGCCTCACTAGCTGTTGCCTGTCTGTCAGGAAGCTGTTGATCCACTGACAGACAGAGGTTGGCACGGAGAGCTGAGTCAGTTTGGGCAGGAGGAGGTTTGGGATGATCGTGTTAAAGGCCCGAGCTGAAGTCCACAAACAGGATTCTCACATAAGTCCCTGGTCTGTCAAGGTGTTGCAGAACATAAATGCAGTCCAATGTTTACTGCATCGTCCACAGACCTGTTTTGCTCTGTAGGCAAACTGAAGAGGATCCAGTAAGGGTCCAGTAATGTCCTTCAGGTGGGCCAGCACCAGTTTTTCAAATGAATTCATGACCACAGACGTTAAAGCCACAGGCCTATAGTCATTTAGTCCTGTAATTTTGGATTTCTTTGGGATGGGGATGATGGTGGAGCGTTTGAAGCATGAAGCGACTTCACACAGCTCCAGTGATTTGTTGAAGATCTGTGTGAAGATGGGGGCCAGCTGGTCAGCACAGGATTTCAGACAAGCTGGTGTAACACAGTCTGGGCCTGGTGCTTTTTTCCTTTTCTGCTTCCGGAAGACCTGGCGCACCGCATCCTCGCTTATCTGTATTGCAGGTGTGGGGGGAGAGGGGGGGATGCAGGAGGTGTGAATGGTGAGGGCGGTTGTTTTGAGAGGTGTTCAGGATGGGTTGCAAGAGTTGTGAATGGTGAGAACAGTTGTTTGGAGAGGCATTCAAGGTGGGTTGCAGGAGTTGTGAATGGTGTGAAAGGTTGTGTGGAGAGGCGTTCAGGGCAGGTGATGGGTGTTCTTCTTTCAAACCTGCAGTAAAACTCATTCAGATCGTCTGCCAGTCGTTGATTCTCCACAGTGCTGGGGGGTGGTGTCTTGTAATTGGTGATCTCTTTCAGACTTTTTCACACTGATGCTGAGTCGTTGGAAGTGAACTGAGTCCTTATTTTATTAGAATAATTCCTCTTTGCCACTCTGATGTCCTTTTCCAGTGTGTATTTAGCCTGTTTATACAAGACATTGTCCCCCTTCCTGTAAGCATCTTCTTTGGCCTGACGGAGCTGACTGAGTTTTGCAGTGAACCACGGTTTGTCGTGTTGTAAATTAGTTGAGTCCTGGTAGGAATACACATATCCTCACAGAAACTGATATAAGATGTTACAGTCTCTCTGAGTTCGTCCAGATCGGTGGCAGCAGCTTCAAAAACACTCCAATCAGTGAGTTCAAAACAAGATTGTAAATCCTGCTCTGCTTCATTAGTCCATCTTTTTTACAGTCCTTAATACAGGTTTTAGCTGATTTTAGTTTCTGCCTGTAGGTCGGTATAAGATGAACCAGACAGTGATCAGAACGTCCCAAAGCTGCTCGTGGAACAGAGTGATATGCATCCTTTATTGTGGTGTAACAGTGATCCAATATATTACTGTCCCTTGTGGGACATGTAACATGCTGTCTGTATTTTGGCAGTTCACGGGAGAGATTGGCTTTATTAAAGTTCCCAAGAATGATTAAAATGGAGTCCGGGTGTTGTTGTTCTGTCTCTGTGATCTGATCAGTGAGTTTCTGTAAAGCCAGGCTTACGTGCGCTTGCAGAGGAATGTAAACACTCACCAGAATGAACGAGTGAAACTCCCGCGGCGAATAGAACGGCTTTCAGTTAATGAAGAGTGTTTCGAGATCTGAGCAGCACATCTTTTTAAACACAGTTACATCTGTACACCACCGTTCATTGATGTAAAAGCACGTCCCGCCGCCGCGCGATTTCCCCGTTGATTCTGTGTCGCGGTCCGCTCTGAACAGCTGCAAGTCCAGCAGATGGAGCGCGCTGTCCGGAATGGCGTCATGCAGCCAAGTTTCCGTGAAACACAGAGCAGCAGAGTGTGAGAAATCCTTATTTGTCCGAGAGAGCAGAAGGAGTTAGTCCGTTTTGTTGGGTAGAGAGTGGAGATTTGCCTGATGGATGCTAGGCAACAGTGTTCGAAATCCGCGTTTTCTGAGTCTCACGAGCGCGCCAGCTCTTTTTCCCCGTCTGCGCGTCCTCTTGAAGCGTGTGATCAGCGCAGCTGCTCCACCGACAAAAATGTCCAGCAAAACATCAGAATAGTCGAAAACCGGTAATATATCGGGAGATGTGTGGTGCCGAATGTCCAGCAATTCGTCCCTGGTGAAACTGATTGCAGGAATAAAACTAAATAAAATACAAACCAACAAAAACAAAAAAACAAATACATAAGGATGGTTTCCCTACAGTGGTTCAAACCGCAGCAATCCAGGTAATTGAGGAATGCTGTTGTTAAAGACACAGACAATGCTATGAGCCACCTGATTCATTACTTTTCATCTTGGAAGAGATTGCAGGTAGCTGTAGCTTGGCTTCTTAAGATCAAGGATACTCTTGTGTTATTGGGACATAGGAGAAAGGAGCTTTATGCCTCTGCTGACCTCAGTATGGATATTACAGACTATCATCAACAGGTGGAAAGCCAAATGCAGTGCTTTAAGGCTACGCTCAAAGGACAGAGTCTGACACCTCAGGATGTGACCAGGGCAGAGCTGTCAATCATCCGGTATGTACAACATCAACGGTTTAAGGATGAAATTACCTCGCTGCAGAGTGGTATGAAATCCATATCCAAGGACAGTCCACTGTACAGATTGGACCCAGTGATGGATGGTGAGATTCTCAGAGTGGGTGGTCGGTTAAGCAAAGCCTCACTGGCAGTGGAATCCAAGCGTCCTGTTATTCTGGCAAAAGATTTGCATGTATCAACACTAATTCTGCACCACATTCATCAGCAGATAGGTCATGCTGGAAGAAATTATATGTTGTCCAGTTTAATGCGGAAGTATTGGATTATAAATGCAAACTCTGCTGCCAGAAAGGTCATATCAGATTGTGTTGTTTGCAGACGCAACAGAGAAAGACTCCTTGAACAAAAAATGGCGGACTTACCTGCTGAAAGAGTGTTGCCTGATGAAGCCCCTTTCACTCATGTTGGCATCAATTATTTTGGGCCCATTGAAGTTAAAAGAGGCAGAGGTCTTCTCAAAAGATACGGAGTGCTCTTCACCTGCATGACCAGTCGTGCTGTACACTTGGAAGTAGCATACACATTGGATACAGACTCCTGTATAAATTCAGTGAGAAGGTTCATCTGCAGACGAGGCCCAGTTTCAACTCTCAGGTCTGATAATGGAACTAACTTTGTTGGAGCCAGCCGTGAGCTCAAGGAGAGTCTGACTGCTCTGAATCATGGTAAAATTCAAAGAGCCTTTCTTCAGAACGGCATAGAATGGAGATTTAACACTCCATCAGCTTCCCATCAGGGTGGTGTTTTGGAGCGCTTGATTCGCTCAGTGAAGAGTGTTCTTACCTCAGTCCTTAAACAGCAGACCCTGGACGATGAAGCACTCCAAACTATTTTTTGCGAAGTTGAAGCAATATTGAATGATAGGCCTATTACAAGGGCCTCAGATGATTCAAATGACCTGGAAGCTTTGACGCCGAATCACATTCTGTTGTTGAAAGGTAAACCAATTATGCCACCAGGATTGTTTGACAGAAATGATCTGTATGTCAGAAAAAGATGGAAGCAGATACAGTACATGGCGGAACTCTTCTGGAAGAGATGGATTTCTGAGTACCTGCCATTGATGCAACAGAGACAAAAATGGACAGCACTAAGAAGAAACCTTACACCGGGAGATGTTGTTCTTGTGGCAGATGCTACAGCTTCAAGAGGATCTTGGATGATGGGGAAAGTTTTGGATGTCAGATCAAATGTGGATGGGGTTGTGCGCTCTGTCCGCCTCCAAACGAAGACCAGCATCTTAGAGAGGCCTGTGACGAAGCTGTGCCTGCTGCTGGAGGCGGCAGTGTGATCACATGAACTGACTCTCTCTCTTTCTCTTTGTCTGCCTCTATTATTCTCTTTCTTTCTCTTTTGCTTGCAGGTGCGGCAAGACATCTGTGCCTGATATAGTTAGAATACATAGTGTAGCTCCGTTTTGAGAGTTCAGTAATTGTGATAATGCACAATTAGGGGCCGGAGTGTTGGAGCTACAGTAGTTTGCTTTCAGTAGTTCTAATTTGTTAATTAATTTGTTTAATATTATGATTTTGCTTATATTAGTAATATATATTTTAGTAATATTCTTTTGTTTGTTTGTTTAGTTAATTGTTTTTATTTATGTTTAGTCTTTATTTTTGGTTAGTTTAATAACTACAATATTTGATTTAGACACCTGAGGGCAGTAGTGGGCACAGGTAAAGGTAAATATAGGTAGGAAGTAGAAGGTGGCCTGTAGCACCTGGGTGATGGGCATATGGTTTTTTACCAGCGCGAGAGATGCTGTATTGTTTGCTGCTCAGTTGGAACAAATAAACCAGCCACAACCCTGAATCCAGTTTGAATTTGATTTCGTTTCTTGCCTGCGTACATCACCTGCCCAGGGTGCTAGAAGTTGTCGTTTGAAAGTTTGATTTAAGTTTAATTTCCTTTTGTTTGTTGACAAACGGCCACTACAAGCACTGCAAGTCACTTTGGATAAAAGTGTCTGACATGAATAAATGTAAATGTGATTTTTGTAAATCCTTTTTTGTGTCTGGGGCACAAATGCTCAATAAAGCTACTTATTTCTTAAAGTTTATTTCTTCAAGGTACTACTATAATATAAAAGGATGCATATATTTCATACAGTTTCTATTTGGGGGGTTTAAAGGGTTAGTTCATCCAAACATATAAATTCAGTCATTATTTACTCGCCTCCACACTGTTCAATCCTTGTGTGTTTTATTTATTTTTTCTGAACACAAAAGGTGATTTTAGTTAAGTTTGTCCTGCAGGGTTCTGTTCATACAATATCAGTCAATGGAGCCTGATTTTCAGAAGATTCGTGACTTTATTTGATGATGCTTTTGAAGCTTCTGAAAAGTCAGGCTCCATTGACTGATGTTGTATGAACCGAAACCAGCAGGACAAACTTGACCAAACTCACATCCTCAATATCTTTTGTTCTTTCTCTAGATGTTCTCGCTGGCTCTGGGCTCACTGAGGTTGAAGTGACCACAGCAACATCTGGTCCAGATGAGGCAGTAAGGGCAGGTGGAGAGATGGAGGCTCTCATAGCACTGGACCGTTTCCAGGATGCTGCTGTGGACTCTCCATCCTCAGTGCTCACACCAGTCTGCAGACATTTCTGATCCTGCAAAAATGCACAAACACAATACAAAAGCAGTCATTTTAACAGCACAATGTCTGTTGATTGTATTAGAAGTAACAGAAGGATCTCACTTAAAATTTTTGTTTCAGGTTTCCCCTTTTTTTCACAAATGCCGCCGTCACCTGCTCCACCACAAAAGCTCCTCTGCAGCAAATGCACAGAAATCAAGAATCAGGAAAGTGCTGAATAACTCTGTTTGAAATTGCAATATTTAAAATAAACTACAACTTAATGTTTAAAAGTATGTTTTATTAATTTTTGTAGTGTACTCACTGTCTTTGATGGCAACATTCCTTCATCAGTCACACTGCACTGAATAAACACACGTGTCTCGTCTGTCCCTGTAAGATCCTCTGTGATTTATCTGCTCAATTCTACATTTACATGTTGTGTTAACTCACTTTTTATCTAACACAAGTGCTCCACAATTTATCAACAGTACTAATGGACAAATAAAATAGATAACTTATGTTTAGTTACTTTATGTAGATTTGTTTATTAACATTACTTACATTCATCTAAAGCAGTGTTGACAGTAAATTCTACATAATAGCACACACACATCACTCAGATGTCTGTTTCATGTTGTGATGTGCTCATTTGCAGTTCTTTTTAGAACATTTTCCTGTCACGTATTAAATAGACATTTAGTAATTGTCTTTAAGATGTATATGGTTTACGTATTTTTTGGTATGTAATACATTTGTAAACACCCTCGTCGCTGTCCTCCATCACGTACGATGATGACGTATCCTCTCGCGTGGGCTTCTGGGATTGAAGTGTCCATCGATGAGCACTTCAGAATCTGGACTGAAGCAGTAGGACATCCGGGGATTTCTCGCCTACTCTTTTATGAATACTGAGGTTTTGGACTATACTACTTTCTTCACATTCTCGTTCTCCTACTATATAGTAGGCAAGTAGGCATATTCGGACACACTTTAAGTAGATGCACATCGAATCTCACGAGAATTGGTACGTTACCCCAGGTAATTCTCACCTACTCTTTTATGAATACTAAGGATTCATATCACCTTATTCACTCGCCTACTGCTTTTCCCCTACTATATAGTAGAAGTAAGCGGTTTCGGATGCAGCCAGTGTGTTTGTGCTGCTTAAATATTCCTGATGACAGGAAACAGGTGTGCATGCAATCAATTCCTGAGCAGAGGGTGTTATGGGAAATGGAGTCCGGGATACAGTGGCAAAGGTCTGGGATGGAGTGCCCTCTAGAGGAGCTCATGGGTACTCCAGCTTGAGATTATGAACAAATTCAGACAAATAAATAAAAGATACCATAAATCCCTCCAAAAAGTCACAACTGTACAGTAAAATAATAATAATTAAGTGAGTAAGGTTTTTTCATTTGTTTGAAAGAAAAATAAAACTAAATTGTTACAATATCACATTTTACGGTCTGATTATGTAATCTAGTTGGACAGAACAAGGATTGCTGTTGTCCTATATGTGTAATAACAACAAACAAAGCATAACATTAGCCTATTTCAACTAGATGAGAGATAGCTGCATACCATTTATCTTTTGCGCATTTTCCCTCTTCTTTTTGTGAGGTGACGTAAAATAAAGGGAATAAAGTGAAAATGAAATGAATGAATGAGATGAAACGCTCGGAGCGTTTTTCTCATCATAATCAAAGTGCAGATGTGCGTGAGATGTAAAAGATTTATTTCACAGTGTAGACAGCATCATTGATTATAACAGGAGTTTTTTGAGAGTGCTTGAACTCGCGCTAGACTACAGTCAGTTTTGATCTCTGATCATTTAAATGTTCTTTGCGTCGCTTTTGGTGTATTTTTTAATTCGCTGTTTGAATAACTGTGGAAATGAAAGCGTAGCTTACAATGTTTTTTATAAACTGTGATCAAGTGAAATACAAATTCAGTCGCATTAAAATATTTTATAGCTTGACCCCCATATCTAGTTCTGGCTAAAAAGGCAGGTTTATGATGCGCGTTGGGTAAACATTAGGCTACTTTTAGCCGTACCTTGGAGTTGGTTCACCCTCCGTATGCGTCTGACTGAGGGTTTTTTTCCAGGCACACACTCCAAGTCCCGAGCAGGTTTTATTGACCCTCACGCTCACAGACCAAATACATACAAAAGTATGTTAAAAAAAAACTCTCTGCAAGTAACTTTAACAATGAATAATCTATATTTAAATTTACAACATGTGGATTAGTACAGATCAAACAGTCGACTGGACATTTTTTGTTTTATTTCAGCTGATTCTCTGTTCAAGACTGGCACACAAACTGAACTGCAATCATTTTCCAAAATGTTATTTGTGTGGAGAAATTATGAAGTGTGTAAACAGTCGTTAACAAGAGACACTTAAGACAAACACAAAGAGAAGTTCATGATGGGTGAAATATTGGAAGAAAATCCTGGATATTGAATTGGGGGTAATATGAGTGTATGTCTGAGGGGAACTGTTTTCAGAAAAGTTTACATGGTGTTTTCTTTTCATCTTGTCCATGTATAATGCATTTAAAGTAGTGTTTCAGCATATTATCATCTAAAAAACATTGCAAGAATTAGATGTTTTGTTTCCAGTCAAGACTTGGAGAAACTTGTTCATGTCTTTATCACCAGCAGGGTGGACTATTGTAATGGTCTCCTCACCGGCCTTCACAAGAAGACCATTAGACAGCTGCAGCTCATCCAGAAACACTGCTGCCGAGAATTCTGACTAGAACCAGAAGATCTGAGCATATCACACACCAGTCCTCAGGTCCTTACACTGGCTTCCAGTTATATTTAGGATTGATTTTAAAGTAATTTACTCGTTTATAAATCAGTCAATGACCTAGGACCAAAATAATTGCAGCTATCATATGTTCACTGAATATAAACCTAACAGAGCACTCACATCATTAGGATCGAGTCAGTTAGAAATACCAAGGGTTCACACAAAAAGCAGGAGAGTCCGCCTTTAGTTACTATGCCGCCGCCCGCAGCTGGAATCAGCTTCAGAAGAGATCAGATGTGCTAAAACATTAGTCACATTTAAATGACTCAAAACTCATCTGTTTAGCTGTGCATTTATTGAATGAGCACTGTGCGATGGCCGAAACGGCGATTGCACTGTATTTTACATAATCTCACTGTATTTTATGTAAAATCATTTTTCTATTTTTAACTGTTTTTAATTTATTTTAAATAAGTAAATTTTTAAATAATTTCCAAATTTTTAAAATTGCTTGTTTTTATTTTGTTATTATTTTTCATGATTATTTTACTTTCTTTATGTAAAACACTCTGTCATTACCATTGTGTACGAAACGTGCTATATAAATAAAACTTGCCTTGCCTTGTTTATAAACACAGCGCTGCTTTGTTTACAGCGGCAACCAAGGAAACGCTGCTGTAGCGCCACCTGGTGTCAGAGAGTGAATCTGCGTCTCATTTAGTCTGCTGTTTTTCCTGAAGAATCATTTTATTTGTGTCTTTGTTCTATATATTCATTTCGCTGTTGCTTGTAATTTGTTTATTTGTTCTTATTTGCGGACTGTTAACTTGTCTTTAATAATGTTTGAACTTTATATTTGTTAGGCTTCTAGTTTTTGCTGCGGTATCAAAATTAGAATAGAGAATTGTACATTGGTATCATATAAGCTTATTTATTAGAATAAAAGATAACATGGGTCAAAAACAGTGATAACAGCAACTATTTTATTTTTTTGTGAAAGGGCCAGTGAAAATATTGGCAACTCAAGTAAAAATTTAAACCACTGGCCCGGCTGGACCAGTAGAAAACATCCCTGTATCTGATGTGCACTGTTCAAGAACTAAACCAAAATAATAATAATAATAATAATAATAATAATAATAATAAAATAAAAACCAAACAGAGACTATGAAATGCATATAGTAGATATTGTGAAGTATTCATAAGATTGTACAGTAATGAAGAATGACAAAGGTCTGTATTTTGCTGATTACTGTGAACATTATTTCCTGTTGTGACTGTAACAGGAGATCAGATATTTCTCCCACTGTAAGGACTGCTGTCTGGTTTGTTCTGGGACGTCACCTGAGAAATCACATCATACATGTTACTATGAAGAATTACTGTCCATTGTGTTATTATCCACAGTACATGTCATATGATACTTAAAAAGGAGCCACTCACTTCTCTTCAGACTCCTGGGTTTGTTACATTCATGAATGGCAAATCGATTCAGAGCAAGTCTGACAGACAGAGAGTCTCCTCTCCTGAGAGAATCAAACACAAAGCACAGATATTAGAAGTTACTATTAATTATAAACTGCTGAGACTGAGTTTGAATCCAGGCAAATGCACATCAGAGTCAAATCTAAAGAGAAAAACCTCACGTACTTAAAGTTTGACTGAGAGGAGCACAATCTACAATTAAGAGTGTACAGATGTAACAGTTCTGTTAGGGAATGTGGTGCCAGGCCATGCAATGCTTTAAAAGTGAGCATCATACAGGGTTTAAAGCAAAAAAAATCTGAAGCAAATGAATCTGAGCCTGAACCTTTTTCCAGGGGCGGAGCGGAGCAGGGCAGCACGTGCAAAGTAAGCAATGTCTGTGGCAACTTTAAAAGAACACTCCACTATTTTTGAAAATAGACTCATTTTCCAACTCCCCTAGAGTTCTACCGTTTTCGAATCCATTCAGCCAATCTCTGGGTCTGGTGGTAGCACTTTTAGCTTAGCTTAGCATAGATGATTGAATCTGATTAGACTCTTATGAACAAAAAATGAACAAAAAGTTTCTATATTTTAACTATTTAAAAAGTGACTCTTCTGTATCTGTAGTTACATCGTGTACTTAGACTGACGGAAAATGAACTGTGACTGTAAAATTTATCATGGGACGCAATCTTGCAATATTTCTGAGGTGGAAAAAAGATGTTTAAACCGTACTCTGGACAAAAGAAACCACAGACAGATCTGCATCAAAAATAACTCAAGGCGCTCATGAGGTTTTGAATGTATATAAATCTGCGTATTGTCGGCATACAAATGATAATGAAGGCTGAGCGATCTCAAAAGATGGCCTAAAGGTGACAAATAAATGTTAAAATGTAAAGGACCTAAAACCGACCCCTGAGGAACACCACTGGAAACAGAGCTAATCTCTGACCTATAACCACCCATAGAAACAAACCGGAAGCGGTCAGTAAAATAAGACCTCAACCACTTCAAGAGAGTCCCAGACACACCAAACACTCTTTCAGGACCAAGTAAGTAATAGACTGTGATCAACAGTATCAAAAGTGGCTCTTAGATCAAGAAGAATAAGAATAGATGTTGCACTAGAGTCAGAAGCCATCAACAAATTATTGGTGACTTTGACCAAAGCTGGCTCAGTACTGTGAGATTTACAAAAACCCGACTGAAGAGGTTCAAAAAGGTTATTAACTTTGAGATGATACAACAAATGAGAGGCAAAATATGCTCAAGTAATTTTGCCAAAAACTGAAGATTTGACATAGGATGAACGTTAGTATTGAAGTCGCCTGGTGCAACATTCTTTTTTTTTTTTTTTTTTTTTAGGTTACAGGGGTTACAGCATCAATCTTTAATGATGCTGGAACAACCCCAGTCTGTAAGGAAGTGTCAGCTAACCAATTTAAAACAAAAAAACAAAACAAAAACAAAAAATTTACATTTTTAGAGAGATTTTTTTTTTTGATTTCTGTAATGCTTGTTAATGCATTTAAGTGAGAAGTACCCTCATGGCACCAATCTTTTTCCCTTTTCCCATGAAGAGTTCAACCAAAACTTCTCCTTCTTCTTGGTAAAGCCTGGGCATAAAGAGTCTTGTTCTGCACTTTGTACTCTCTGAACCAGTTAGATCGCAGTTCAAAAGACCATGTTTCTCCATTCACACTGGCCTCACCTACATAACACAAGATAAAAACAGCTTAATGCATTAAAAATAAATAAATAAACCCTAAAGTAATATTAAAACAATCACCCACATTCGCCAGTGAGACCTGCAGCGCTTGCACAGGTATGGATGATGTTTTGCTCCACACAGTTCCTTAAGATCCTCAAAGAGAGACCCCAAACAAATTCTCCATAGTCAACCCTCCTGGAGACCTCCACCTTAGGTGTCTTTGCAATCTCTGCTGTGTCTGGGCCCTAAAAATAACATCATCAATATTTTTCATCACTGACATGAAAACAGTTGACATAGAGCTACTGCTAAATCTCAAATGAACCAGTTCACCTAAAACAGTGTAAATTCATGTATTCACTCAAACCTTGTCAAAGGCAGGAGGAAATAAATTGGTGTTTTTTTTCCAGGTGAAATAAAATCATTAAGTCTTCAAAAGTTTGAAATGGCATGAGGGTGATGATAATGAACACTGATTTTTGGCCGTGAACTGTTGATTTAAAAATGACTTCATCTCACCTCGACTCCGACGGATTCTGATGATCTGGCCACGGAGCACCCCACCATCTCTTGCTTGAGAAAGAAACCAAACCATGACATAAGCTCCAATGTCTGGGATGCGGTTCTCATCATCTCTGATAAATGCTCTAGACCTACTGCTGTTCCTCCTGCGTGATCATAACAAAAACAGGAAAGAGAGACATCAGTATTAGAACTGTGCAGAACAACAGCAAAAAAAAATAAAGACATGCATACTACTACACCTAAAAAAAATGAGTATTTGCTGGAAAAGTACTCATTCGCAAGCCATCAAAGTGCAGAGGAGTGATCTTCTTCATAAAAGGAACAGATTTTGGAGAAATTTAGTATTAAAAATCACACTTGCTCATCATGAGAGTCAAAACAGAGAAATACTTTGGCCAGAAGCGCGACACTTTGAAGCTAAAATACGTCTTAATGCTGGATTTGTTTCATCTTTTGTCTTCTCCAGATGTTCACTGATGGACTGGAGTGCTGGTGGATTTTGTGATGTTTTAAAACGATCAGCGTTTGGACTCTCTCATTCTGACGGCACCCATTCACTGCAGAGCATCCATTGATGAGACACTGATGCAATGCTAGATTTCTACAAATCTGATGAAGAAACAAATTAATTTTAATCTTGGATGGACTCAGGGTGAGGGCAAAATCAGGGCAAATTTTCATTTTTGAGTGAATTATTCCTTTCACTACTTACTGCATGATTTCAGACAGTTGACAGAGATCTGTGTCCTTGTGTTGAATGAAGAACTTGTTTGGATGAACCACATGGCTGATAACAACTGGTGAGACGCTCGTCCTGACAATCTGCGACCACTGAAACTCTTGGATGGGCATGTAAAGCGTGGTGCATCTCAGTTGTGGGTCAGGCAGTTGTGTCTGGGCTTTGACGTCCCCTTCAGACGCCACGTTCTTTCTGCCGAGGGAGACGCTTCTTCGGCTGGACAGATGTCAGGAACTTTACAGTCATCTTTGGAAATTAAACATCTGGCACTTCATTGTGATACGGGCTCTGGCAAGGACTTATGTGCACTCCTGAGAAACTATCCCCAATGTCCAACAGTTCAGTGCTTGTGGAAATCATCCAGTGGTAGGAAACCTCAGCACTGCTTTCTTTACTCTTCAGACGCCACGGTCTTCTGCCGAGGGGACAAACGCTCTCGGCTGGAAAGATCCAGAATTTACTCCACTGGCAAATTAAATCTGGCACTTGCATTTGGGCGAACGCCTCTTGGCAAGGACTGATGCCTGAGAAAATCTCCCCAATGTCCACACAGTTCAGCTTGTGGCAAATCATCCCCGTGGTAAGGAAACTTCAGCCACTGTTTCTTTCCTCTCCCTAACCAACGGGTCAGACAACTTGCTCTTAGAGAATAGATTTATTTCAATCCTTCTTGGCGGTCGGTCAAAGCCGTGACTCTCTGATCACAGAAGCTTGTGCGTGCGGAGTTTTGTATCAGACTAAATGAAGCCTCAGTTAGAGTTTGGCCTGTATTTGACTTCAGCAGCTGATGACGGCAGTTCAGACGCTAGTTTTGATTTGCTGCTTGTTTTCAGAAAGTGAATGAGCTGAGAGCACGACAGCTTCTGACGGGGGATTTCATCACTTCCAACATTTTGCTGAATTACGTGTTTTGGATTAGGATGGATCTCACTTGGGTTGAAGAGCTGATTATTGACGGCCTCTCGCGGGTGATCTCTGATTCATGTTGATCTTCTGATCTGCAAACACTTCAGGCTGTTCTTGATCAAAAACATTCAACATGTGTCATAACAGTGCTGCTGCAGGTATTTTTACTCTCATTTCAGATAAAAGTACTTTATTTGTTGCAGGTTTAATGCTCGTTTTACCATTTGAACAATTATTTAAATATTAATTAAAAATATTGTAAACCATAGACCAGGACAAGAAATTCACCAAAGATATGAATTAATTAAATGCTCCAGATATTTAAAAATGTAGTAACAAAAAAAAGCTATCAGAATTCACTTTCTCAAAGACGAATGCAGTGATTGTGAAGCTAACACAGAGTCATTAAATCATCCGATTACTCTTGTGTGTGGTGTGCACGTTAGAACAACCCTGATAGCACACGTACTGTACATCACAGAGATGTCTATTTGACGTCTGCAAGACATATATATATTTTTTTTTTTTAGAGTGTTTGCTCATCTGCAATACATCTATAGGACGTTTCCTATCAGACGTCAAACAGACGTTTAGAAGATGTCTTTAAGATGTTTATGATTTAGAATGCAGGTAAAACTGACATCTTTAAGATGTCTGTCAGATGTTTGTAGCCTACACAGCAGATGCTTTCCAGATCAAGTGATCTTATCTTGCAGACGTACAGGTGCTATCTAGGAAGAGAATGTCTTCAAGGTTTTTAGTGTCTCACAGGTAGATGTTGTGAAGCAGTAGTTTTTCAATCACCTTTGCTTTGGTAAAATGACAGTTGTAGAATCTGGGCTGGACAAACGAACGCTTAGAAAAAGCCTATTCCTGTAAAAAAAAAAAAAAAAAAAAAGAAAGAAAGAAAAGGAAAAAGATAATTCTAAAATTAAATAAATAAATAAAAACAAGTACATTTGACGCTTGCCATAAACCAGCACCTAAAAAGCATATATCAACAACAAACATATTAATCGATTGCAATGTCATTAAATCAATAAAATAGCACACCATAAACGTATTGCTCATTGAAAATGGCTCTTCACCTGAGGTAACATTAGCCGTAAAATAGAGGACTGGAGTAATGATTGATTTATGAGTTAGTTTAACTAGCAGATGCTTCTTGTAGATATTAAAACGTTAAAATGTTCAATGGTTTACCTTCTCGGTGAGTTTCTTCGTTTCTCTGTTCTGGATTTGTTTCCTGGATCTTCACTGTTTAGAGTTGATGAAAATAAGAAACGCGTTTTCTCGGGAGGATGTTCATCTTTTTGGATTAGTCGATATATTTGACGAAAAATCGCTAATGTTGAGGTAATGTAGAGCTACCGCTTGGTGCACGAAGCAGTTCATTAAATACAAGAAACAGCTGATGGGTGTGGAGATCGGTGAGGGTTTGTTTTAAAGTAGTGCAGTTTAGTAGTGATGTGTCCGTTCGTGAACGAGGCGCTATTATTGGTAGCGCACGAAAAAGGTCGACTCCCGTCTGCGAAACGAGCCTCCGATCTTCAGCTGGAGCCTTCTATTTTAGGCCCAGGTTAGCAATTGTGACTGGTTTGTGGTTTGGTAAGCACGTTTTTATTCATTTGTTTCATAAAATCCTATTTTGATGACAGGTTTTCTTTACAAAAAAAAAAAAAACAAACAAAAAAAAAACGACACAGGCCAGGTAGACAGAGGCGTGAGCCCGATTTAAAGTAAAGAGCATAAGGGTAGGAAAGACCTGCATTGTTCAGCATCGCCTACCCAGGATTCCGAGAGGTTTTCTCAAAAACAGTAAAAAATAATCGCATCAGCCACATCCAAGCTGAGGCATCTGATGTTTCTGAAGTGACAACCTACACTAAAAGCTAAAGTGTGCTTAGCCTGTCTTTATTTGTTGCTGTGGTTCCGTTGTCAATTGTTCCGTTAAGGTTTTATTAAACTGTTTAATAAAAATAGTAAAAGGCCTAACTGTATTTTAAAGTAAAAAAAAAAAAAAACAAAAAAACAAAAAAAATGCATACAAATAAGCCTGAAAGCACTCGATAAAAAATTGCTAAACAAAACCACAAACTATTCAGAACTGCTTTAAATTGGGCTCAAATGGACTCGGTGCACAAGGAAGTCGTCGCTGAGCTTCCGAACGACGCGAGTGTGTGGCACCTACTTCCCGGTCTTGGCAACATTCCCGGTAAGGGAAAAAACTTCACATAAAAATTGGGCTTAGGTAGAAATAATTAATGATTTTCGAATTAAAGTGGATAGTGGTATATCCAAACTGTGTGTTTTTATATTAATCTTTATCTGTTTTGTTAAAGATCTGTTGCATAAATATGTCTATAAACAGTGCAATATTTTTTACTTTTTCCTTTGGCATTAAGTATCAGATAAAACAAATCTAGTCATGAAGTAGTCATGTATTAGTTGTATGGTTTTACCGTGCATTTTTGATGGTCTGATGACAAAGTTAACTGTGTAAAATATTAAAATATGTTGAACAAACTGATGTATGTGCAAAAATGAGACTATGGATATTTATGAAGAATCAAATCCCAGCCCATAATCCACAAGGTAAATCAAAAAATTAATTATTTAAATCCATCGTCATCTCGGCTTTCCATGTATCCATCTATAACATTATAACAAAATGGGCTACATTAGGGAAAGTTGTTCCATTGGTGGTCAGTAACGGAGTTAGTTTTAACTTCGTTTAGTGTGTACTAACGTAAAATTTTTTAAGTATCTGTACTTTACAGTTAGTGTTTTATTTTGAGTTACTTTTTACTTTCACCTACATTTCCCAAAGCATAATATTGGTACTTTTTACTTCACGACTGGTTATTATGAACACCGACATTGGTGGCAGAGGGCTCTGCTTGCCTTTTTCTCCACATGGCTCTCCAGGAGTCCTCCTCCATGCGCTTTTCTTTTATGCTGGTGATGACTGAATGTGCGAGGTCAGGTGGCAGTCTCGCAGCAAAAGCTCAGGGGACTGTAGAGTGTCAGACATAAACTTTGACAGAGCGGAACAGATCCTCCAAAATGATAAGGTGGAGGATGAATTCAGCATCCAATGAGTGAGAGTAAGTGGACCCGCGCGTCAGTTCAATCTGTGAGAATTTGGGCTGCGAATTTAATGTCCTTTAAGGTTGCAATGATGGCTGGCAGGGTTTTTGTTGCAGTGTCCCACAAGGGAGTAGTTAACTGTGCAGGACCCCATCTCGTATCACACAGTTTCTTAAGTTCAGTGGGCTGCTGTGAAGGCTCAAATTCCCTTTTGCGTCTTAGCATGGACCAAATGAAGACTTGAGAAAAACTTATGTCTTGCACAATAACAAAAAAATCGCCTGCTGCCTTTCATGGTTTCTCACACAGTCCTTAAACGAGTTAAGGCAGTGTGCGTGGCAATGAATTGTAGAATTCCCTGAGACCTCTTCTCTGAATTTCTCTCGGACCCGTTAACACCCGGCACACAGCAGCCACCATAACACCTAGTAATACAGGCAGTGTGATCAGTTGTTACATTTACTAAAGGTATCTTTGCCAGTAGCAGAAAGCGATCAGCACTAACCGTGATGGAGTAAAATAAGAAATTTCACACCCTTCATCACTTTTAAGTAGGCACCACCCACAGACAATTGTTCAATTCTGCTGAGGTCCCCTATCTAATACACCTCAAGCAGATAGTACACCTCTTGTACTTCAAGCACTTATTTGATCCCGAATCATGTTTGCCATAGATGGCCAGGTATTTCGTTCTGTATGTCATGATGTGTGTATTTAGCATTTCTAGGATTATCAGGATATTTTCTGTGCAACTGTTTTAAGTTGAATTTGGCTACAACCCTGTAAAAGTTTCATGAAAATTTCCCCCAGGTTGACAGCCATATCGTTTTCTGGTCTCCTCTCTTTGAAAGTCCCTGGTATGCTGTATGACGTGAATGACTATACAAATAACTGCTCTCATACTCTATTGATTCTCTGGTGGACTATTTTCTCATGCCCACACTCAGAGCATTGCATATTGTTGAGCCAGACTTTCTCTCTAAGCAGTCCACTCATTCCACACTGCCACTGCATATTTATGTTCCACACTAGCATTGTGTGTCTTGAACGAGCCTGTCACCTTTTTTCCAGTTCTGGTAGCCCTCCAGGGTAAATGCTGTCTTCACTCCATGGTTTCCTGGCGCGTGAAGTGGCGGCATGCGAAGCAGAAAGCAACAGTCCTTAAAATAGAATATTCCAGCCAACGGATGTAATCCTCATACCATCTAAAATTAAAGTAGCGATCCTGCAGTCCACTTTTGTGGCTGGATAAACGTCGAAGAAGAGGGCATTTTGGCGCCGTCACTGGTTGTTCTTCTTCAACAATTCCGTTAATTTTTTGAACGAATCTTTAGTGTGACTCGGGAAAAACTCATCTCGTGATTCGACTCATGTCATTCAGTCATGCATGCTTAATATCCTAAGGTTCTGTACTGGTACTAGTAGTCACCTGTTTCAGTCAAATGTAGTTTGAGCCAGAAAAGAATTGATTAGGGTTTCAGTTATTCGTTCATCATGTAAAACAGACCCATAAGCTTTAATCTATGCAGTCGGAAAAGACTAATACTAATAATAATAAAATAACCAAATCTTTATTACCTTTGTTATAGCACAAGTGTAGGAAAAAAACCATCATGACAGAAATTCACACATTTATAAACTGTAAGAAGCAGGGACATAGATTGCACAGGGGACAAGTGTGTTCGCATAGAGGTTTTCAAGAGCTGATATGAATAAGTATAGATTTAAACTCAAAGAGACAGGATAGTCTGCGCATGACCTGATATTTTATTCGGACCCCGAATAAGCGCGGATGAACATCACAGAGTGCTACACCCTCATAACAGTGTGTGTTTCCTTCATGAGAAAGCCGAGGGCCTCTCGCAGCAGAAATTCGACCGGAAATCCCTAATATGGAAAGCGTCCAGCTATCGCTGATATGAAAGACGTTGTTTTCAAGAAAACGCCACATTGGAAACATGAAGACATTAAACATACGATTGTGACAAATATGGTTTATTTGTGTCATTTCACGTCCATCTCCAGGTAATAAATAAGATATGAACATGCATTTCTAATTGACATATCATTATTACAGTGCTAGAACCGAGTCTAGCATATTATTTGATAAAAAAAACGTCCTTTGTAATATTATCCATACACAAATCATCATTATGATTATCTCCTCATTATCGATTTCTAAAAAATCTACAATCGGAATTAGTAGCAAATAATAAAGTTGGCCAATACATTAGTATTGAAAAGTTTTTGAACATAAAGATTGTCACACCCTGGGTGCTATTATGGTTTTTCACCATGGGTGTTTAGTATTCCCCATGTTGCTGTTTGAGCATAAAAACGTTTCGGCATACCTTACAAAGTTCAAAGTCCTTCGAACGGTGATCTCTTATTTAACAAGAGTCACTCCTCAAAAATCCCTCGTAGCACTGTCTTTGGAGTACACCCGAATGTCTTTGCAGGGATTGTGATATCACAAAGATCTTACAAGTGGGTACCACCCCGGTTGTCTTCCTTTAGAGAGCAACGAGTGGGATTTACCCCTATGTCGGAGACAATAAAGACTTTCCAGACAGATCTCGTTTAAGGGGTTCCATCAGCACAGTGTTTTAAATAGCGCTCAGACTACACGCTACTAAAAAGCTATTGATAAGGGGCATGACATTTCCCCACTAACCAATCACAGCGCAACACTGGCCTCAGTCCTTTTTTTCCATAGTGTGTGGCCATGGGTCCCAATCACTCCGCACCAGAATTCCTCCTAACCTCTGCAACAGCAGGAAGGGACAGCTCACACTGTCCCAGCTAACCATCACGAGCGCACAGTGGCCTTGCTACTTAATCACAACACATACTACCCGGATGACGGCGCTTGGCAAACATTGGCTAGCTAACCAATCCAGCGCACTGCCCGCTTCCTAGTGAATCCACGTTAGCGTAGACTGGCCCAGCTACCTTACAGCAGAAATGGCGCTGCTTTCCATGGACATCGTGGACTATGGCAATCTAAACGGGTGGCCACTTACCACTGGCCCCATAGGGGATCTCTCACAGCGCACTTCCGGACAGGCTAGACCTAATCCCAAGCTGCATCTGCCCGATGTGTGAGCGCAATCACAACCACACTGGCCCACATAACGGATCCAGCGCAGACGGGCCCAGCTAACCATCAACCCAGGTGTGAGCGCCGGCTACAGTGCCCCACGCACAGGGCCCAGCGTCAACGGATGTGTGATGGCGCAGTGGAGCTTCGTCCTTGGTTTCCTCGTCACAGCGCATGAGGGGGCATTCGTAATTGTCTACACGTGCACTTTCCCGAGTTAAGCCCAGGACAGCGCTCACGATCCAGCTACGCAATCACAGGCGCAGTGTCGGCCTCACAGCTAACCAGAGCTCAAGCTCACACTGGCCGTTCTAGAACGGTCTCACAGTGCCTATCTAGCGCACACTGTGTCCTCCAGCCATGCTCTAACAGCGTGTCCTCCAGTGCCCAGCTAACTAGAACAGTGCCCCCCTGTGGCCGCTAACCGAAATGCCCACCCTCCACTGCTCCCAGCCTCACCAATCACAATCAGTAGGCAAGCCCATCTGCTAACCCATAGCTCACCACACTTGCCCCCGCTACCAAAAAAATCATTCAGCGTCACACTGGCCCAGCCCCAGCATCGCAACGCGCACTGAGGCTTCTCACCATCACAGCGCACACTGCCTCTGGAGGCCAATAACAGCTCACGCTAGGCCCGTTCGACCAATCAGCAACGCCCACTGGCTCACTAGTCCCCCCCCCCGCACACTGGCCCAGCGCAGTCCAATCAAGGCGCACCACTGGATCACTGGTACAGCTACCCATCTCAGTGCACACTGGCCGAGTC
The DNA here is from genome assembly GCF_018340385.1 of Cyprinus carpio. Lineage (NCBI taxonomy): Eukaryota > Metazoa > Chordata > Actinopteri > Cypriniformes > Cyprinidae > Cyprinus > Cyprinus carpio. The sequence continues at coordinate 26,951,672 of NC_056610.1, forward strand.
CACCATCACTGCGCTCATGGGACATCTAATCCAATGGCTTCGCACATACTGCCCGACGGACCATCGGAGGTCCCTCTGGTTCTGTCAGGCTCAATCATCCTCAGTGCACACAATCTCAGCGCTCTGTAGCTCACTACCAATCACTGCGCATCCCGGATCCAGCTATCCAAGCACAACAACAGACCTGTCCCATCAGTTCCGTCACAGCGCTCACTGGATCAGCTCCCCATCACCAATGCGTCTTAGGCCCCTAACTCGGAACAGCGCACCAACTGGTCCCATCCTCACCTGCTCCCACTGCCGTGGGTCGGGACCATCTGGAGTCGTTGGACAGAGCCTCGTCTGGCTCCACCTTGGGCTGTACATGGCTGCACACTTGGGTCCTGATCCTCCTGCTCACAGCGCACACTCAACTGGCTGATCCCAGCTAACACAATCCTCCGTGGTCATCTCGTCTTTCAAAGGCGGCCTCCGGAGTTACCGGTCCTCCAAAAGACCTTCATCCCAAGTTGGGACCACGCATCCCTTTAGTAATGAAATATCTGAATGGGTGCGAGGTTCGAACACTTCTGGTCTATACACACCCTAAACAATCAATCACCCCTGGTAAAGATTATGTTGTGTTTTTCCAGGTTTTTTAAAGAAGTTTCTTCTGTTCACCAAGCCTGCATTTAATTTGATCCAAAGTACAGCAAAACAGTTAAATGTTTAAATATTGTATACTACGTAAAAAAAACTGTTATTCTATTTGACATATATTTTAAAATGTAATTTTATTGTGATTTTCAAAGCTACAATTTTTAGCATCCATTACTCCCAGGCACATGATCCTTCAGAAATCATGTGGATATTCCTGCTTTGTGGCTCCAAACAAATTAACTTACTATGGGATGATGCTGAAAACAGTAGGAGTAGATTTTTCCTCCACGTTTCTTTTGATGAATAGAAAGTTAAGAAGAACAGCATTTATCTGAAATAGAAATCTTTTGTAACATTATAAATTTATTTTTCATCATTTTTGATCAATTTAAAGTATCCTCCTTGCGAGATAAAAGTATAATTTAGATAATTTCTTCTCCAAAAAATTAAAAACTATACTGACTCTAAGCTTTTGAAGTATAGTGCAGGGGTGGTGAATCCCTGAACTGGTGGGGTGATGAGCTCTAAAAGTCCGCTTTGTCACAGGAATAAATACATTTAAAATCTATTTAAAAGAAAGCAGTTATTTTAAATTAGTAAAAATATTTCACAAATATTACTTTTGGCTAAAAAACTTTTTTGGATCACCAATAAATGCGGCTTGGTGAAAAGAAGAGACTTCTTTAGTAAAACATTAAAAATCTTACTGTTCAAAAAACTGTTGATGGTATATAGATCTACAGAACATGTTATACGTTATATTATATATCTACTTATATATACAGTACAGGTCCACAAGTTTGGAAACATTACTATTTTTTAAGGTTTTGAAAGAAGTCCTTCTGCCATGCAAGCTGCATTTATTTGATCAAAAATACAGAAAAAAACGTATATTGTGAAATATATTACAAACTTAATTAAAATAAAATAATAGTTTTCATTTGGAATATACTAAAAAAAGAATTATTCATGTGATGCAAAGCGAAGTATTTTCAGCATCATTTACTCCAGCCTTCAGGTCACAGTAACACAGGGTCTAGCAATGATCATTTAGGCTGCACTGATGAAAAGAAGACTACAAACCCGAGGGACTGTCAGGATATAGAGGTGAGGTGAGCTAATCATAGACGTGAGACATAGAAAATAATAATTAATCTTTTATGAACTGTTTATTAGCCCGATTTCGGACAGATTGTGAACAATATTTGAGAGATATATAGCCTTTGTGACATGGAAAAAGTTTAGATTCTTTTTGGGAGTTCAAGCAGAAATGGGGGGGCAACAATCAAAAGTGTTGGTTTCTAATTTTGTTCAGTGATATATATATATATACTATATTATATACTCATTATACTATATATATCTAATAGATATATACTGCTGAACATAACATATATATATATATTATATGTGACGAGTGGGCGGGGCCGAGAGCGTGGCACGGAGCGAGGCCTGGTGGCGTGCTTGGGGAAAATGAGACTGACCACCTGCTCGATGTGGAGGGCGGCTGCGTTCGTGGGGAGCGGAGGAGTCGCCGCTGTTCGAGGTTTGGCCGGAGCCTGCTGCTACGCCAAGAATTGGGAGGAGCCAGGGAACGGGGGACTCCTGCCGGCTCCCGAAACTGGAGGAGCGTCCGGTCCACAGGGCGGCGGGGAGTGTCGTTGCCGTCGCACCCGAGGGCAGTCCGCAGTGCCAACCGCCAGGCACCGGGAGGAGTTCACAAGCTGGTGGAGGGTCCGACGAGGCAGCAGGTCTGGGAACCGGAACAATTTCCTTATCTCACTCACCACTCTCATCTCTGTCGCTAATAATTGTTAATCTCCTTTTCTCACGCCTTACCCCAGGTTCCCGCAGGTCACCTTGAGCGGTCCCCCCCGGAGGGAGGGGGGGATTAGAGCGCAGTCTCGGGAGTAACCCCCGGCCTGTGAGGGGCGATCTGTTTTGGGGGCGAGGAGGAGTGTGACGCAGTGGGGCGGGGAGAAAACCGTGGGAACGGAGCGATGGGGCGGTGGGTGATTGGGAAATGAGCGACAACCTGCTCCACTCACGGTCGCGAGCCCACGTAGGATATTGGGGAGGATACAAAGAGGGCGGTACGACAGTGAAGGAGGAGAAGGACCAGGCCTGGGTTTTAATTTTTTGTTTGGGTTTGTTGGCGACGGAGGGGCTGTGCATGTTTTATTCTCAACACAAATTGTGTTGGATCGATCCTAGGAGTATGTGGTTAGTAACGGATTCTATTGGGAGTGTTCGCCGGTTCCGCCTCCTTCTTCTGTGATTTGAAGTTTTTTATATTGTTTCCAAGATATATTTGATATTAATGACAAATAACTCCATGCCGGAGAAACCCTTCATCCCTGCAGAGCTCCCGTCCCAATCAAAAGCTAATCAAGGTGTTCCAGTGTAATGCTGGGTACACACTGAAAAGATTTTTTAAATTCTTAAAAGATTTTCAAAATGTATGAGAGACCCACAAACATGATGGACAAAAATCCTAGATTTAACACGTTTTCCTCTCTAAAGTGTGTGGTGCTCGCCACCGAATGTGGACAACATCAAGAGTTCCTTGACTGTGAACACGGAACGAAAATCTCACAAAAATCTCTGTGAGATCTTGAAAATAACATGGAGATGATTACCAGGAACGAAATTGCAAAGGACTGCATTTGTTATGGGGGCTTTCCGTATTCTGTCAGCTCCGCTTTCTGATTGAATAGGTTTCGTTTCAACATGATAATCTCCAGATTCGTACGCGGCATTTGTCCTCAGGGTTTCCCCCATCAGGAATTCTGATCCTGTAATTCTGATTCGCGATCGGGGCGCCTCATCTCTGACGTTCTTGGCGGGCAGACATTACAATCACTCTGAACACACACTCACACCACAGGAGAAATCCATTCAAGCTGGCAGTTATAGTTATAAGCCTCTTATTCAAGACAATGACAAACTAGATCCGTAGTGAACTGGCAACAAGTATAGGCCCATTTCAAATCTCCATTGATGTTCTTAAAATTTTAGAAAATGTTGTGTCTGCCTAAATTGTGCAATAAAACAAATATCTGTATAAAGAATTTCAGTCAGGTTTCAGGGCCCAGACCCATAGCACAGAAACATGTCACTTGTTAAACTTACAAATGACTTAGATTCTTAGTCGCTGCGTTTGGACACCATAGATATGACATTACTCTATAGATGGATACCAGGTATTCAAGGACAGTCTTTAAGATGTTTTAGATCCTACCTGTCTGATCGCTACAAAACATGTTTATTTTAAATGGGGGAGTCATACATTTATCACCAGTTATAATATGGAGATGCCACAAGGATCTGTTCCATATGTCCTCTGCTATTTGTGCAATATACCCCCCCCCATGTTGCCATTTGATAATATTATTAGAAAATATAGGTTATGTATGTAATCCTCGTTCCCTCTAGGAGGGAACAGAGACTTTATGTCAGAAAGAGATTGAGGAATGGGGTCTTACCCGAGAGCCCAATCACCTTCGAGTGGTAACAAAAAGAGCCAATGGTACACCAGTGTACCTGGTCTGCGGGATTTGCATCAGCGAAGCTCCGCCCCGCTGTGGGGTATATGTAACCCAAGCAACTCGCATTCAAGTCTTCACTCATCACCCAAGACGAAGAGACAAGTGACACCAGCGAAAAACTGAACAGTCAAGTGGAAATAATGTCTCCGTTCCCTCCTTCAGGGAATGAGGGTTACATATGTAACCATGTAACACTAGGGGCCGTTCCCTTTCAGTCGTCATTTCAACGTTACGTCAGAAGAGAGAACCTGACGAATCGGGGTCCCTTACAAAACGCAACTGGGGCTGTTCCAGTGACCCGTTGTGGCGAGTGATAGCACCCGGGCGTGAGGCTAAGCACGTAGTGAGGGCCGTACCGGACACAGAATGGGATGGGTAGCATATTCCAAGTGGAAGTATGCTAGCAGGATGCTTGCGTCGTAGGAGGGGGGGGAAACGGACTTAGCAGGGCATCAACCGTGTGGTGGTGATACACATGAATCTCTGAGGTACCCAGCCCCCATGTGGGACGTTTTAACAACAGAGCTGTCAAGGGGGCTTGCCCAAGGGAATAGACACATGCTACCAAGAGACTTACTGTGTAAATACACACATGAGATTGCCCAAAGAAAGGGAATCACAACACATGGAGGCACTGATAGGCCATGCACACAAGTCCAACACAGGGGCTGTCCAACACAGGGGCTGACCGATAGGGCATGCACGCAAGTGATGGACATCAACAGTGCTGGAGGAACCCAGGGTTATGATGAACTGGAACCTCACATGAGGGGAATTGCGCAGGCATCCAGAACGTAGAGTGGAATGGCGCAGCAAGCTGACTGACACAGAGCACCCGGAAGGACATGGGATCTACACAGAAATGATAAAATATCGCAAATGTGATATATGTCACCCCAGCCCGCAGCTCTACAGTTGTCTGTTAGCGATCGGCGTCATGCGCCAGTGCCCAGGAGGAGGCTATACTCCTAGATGAGTGAGCTCTCATCCCTGGGGGCATGGCAGGTCTTGAGACACTGATAAGCCAGGACAATAGGCATCCATTATCCAGTGGGGAGTAACCTCTGCTTGGAGACAGCCTTTCCCTTCTGCTGGCCTCCATAACAAACAAAGAGCTGGTCTGAGGTCCTGAGGCACTGAGTTCTGTCTATGTAAGTGCGGAGCGCACGTACTGGACAGAGCATCCTCTGGGGGCAGTGCTTGCAAGTTCACCACCTGATCTCTAAAAGGAGTGGTGGGAACTTTAGGCACGTATCCAGGCTGGAGGTCCAAGATAACGTGAGAGTTGGGGGGGGGGTTCAAAGATAAACGTGAGGAGTGGCCGGGCCATGGCCTTGAATTCCTCTGTTCTTTCTTTTATTCGTCAACTGAAAATGCCTGCAGGTGTAATGATTGTTGTCCCCAATGTGGCCTTAGCACATCCCACACAACCGTCACAAATTTTGAATGGACGACACACACAAGACTCTGGTTGTCTGTTCTTTCTTTTATTCTCCGCAGCAATGATATTTGTGTCTGAGAAATACATCAAAATTTATTATTAGACAGGGTGATAACTGCTGACATAAACCACCGCAGCAGTGTGAACCATTTTCTGCTGAACTACGTACAACTTGTAACAATTTCATGTTAACAAAATGACAAAAATAAACATGAAAATCACATACCTGAGAAATACATCAAAATGTATTATAAGACAGGGTGATAACACTGCTGACATAAAACCACTGAAATAAGAAAAACATAAAATTAAGATAACTGTGTGGTATTCCATTAAGCTATCTGATGTTGCATCAGCAGTAGCACGTTAATTTCACTGCATGAGTAACGAGGCACAACGATAAGTACTCAACAAAGTATCCATCAGACATATAAACCCATCCAACTGCACATTTGTTGATATAATCACTACAAACGTTTACATCAGAAAAACTCTTATTAAACACACTTTTATCACTTTTTAAAACACCATAAACAGGAGAGAAGAGAAACACGCTTACCCACAGCAGTGTGAACCATTTTCTGCTGAACTACGGTAAGCATGCAAGGACAAAAATAAGAATGTCTGCAATGCATTAACCACTAGGGGGCACCAAAATACCTTTAGATTTGAATTTACCCTCTAATTTCATGGAATTCAACATCCATTAATATCATAATTAATGTTTTTTTTTTTAACTCTGTTACATTCACCCCCACAGAATTACATGAAATTTAGGCATCACCAAAGGTACAAAAAACAAAACAAAAAAAATAAATACAAAAATAAAACCTGTCACATATAATAAGCATCTCACATTAAAGAAGAACCTCCCATAAAAGGACAATCAATATGAAAATTATCCCATAAGGATGAATTGATAAGAGAGTAGCGCTAAGCTCCCCTATCAACAATCGACAGCAGAATATCCACATACATTCCACAATATTCTTCCACAATACGCCAATAAAAGAAATGAAGAAACAAAACATGCATAATAATTGGGTAAATAAAGAGACCCTGTCAACAATCAACTATAAAGATATTTTTCATCCTCAGGTATATTATTTGAACATGAACCAAGGACTTAAAACCAGTCCAAAAACAAACTAGGAAAAGAAGAAATAGCTTTCGCATTTGCTCCATACAATTAGATTCACTGTCCTAATTAACAAGAGCTCGAAACATAGATTTATAAACAGCCTTAACATTACGCTTTACATCCTGAATCACAACCTGGCCTGACATGGTTTGAATTAATCTGTCAACTGGCTTGATGACACGGCCAAAGCGTGATCTGATCTGTCTGGTAGAACTGCCGTCAACTGGCATAAAATTAGTCAGAGTCACACCGGAGGACTGTGAGTGTGCTCAAGCAGACGTAACCGTGTTAGCAGATTCTATGCTTCCTGAATCTGACCAGCATTCATCAACTGTTACTTCATCTGACATCACAGATATAGTTCCAAAAGACGTTGCTGGGGCAGCTTGTGGTGTCGGGTTAACTATAACATCACCTGAGACTACGGTTGAAGTAGATTCTGGACTCTCATCAGGCAAATGAGTAACCCAACTCAACGTTCTGTCAGTATCGTCATCCAAATGATTGGTCAGAGCAACTGCCTCACTTGCAATGTCATCATCCTTTAATTGAGGAGAAGGTTCACTTAACATGGCTGAGCATTCTTTCTGGCTTGAGGAACTGGAAGGCATGTTACTATGTGGGTCACTCACAAGGGAAACAGGACAATCCACAGATATCTGTTCAGGCACAGGCAGGAAATCAACCAGTAACAAGAGATTGCGATGGACCACCTTCTCTTGACCTGTGACCGGGTTTCGAATTCCGTAAGTGTGAGTTTGAGGCTTATGGTCCACCACCGTGTAGACAGTGGACTCCCACCGGTCAGCAGTTTTTCTTTTTCCCCTCTCGGCATTTTTCGCCAACAAGACTTGGTCACCCACATCGATTGAGAACCCCTTTACTCAACGGTTATAGAGAGCTGCATGTCTCTTCTGTTCTTTGGTGGCATGCTTTTGTGCAATTACCATGGCCTCTCTTAGATCTTTAACGAGAGTGTCAAAATACTTGTCATAGCTGATCAGATTCTGATCATTCAAGACAGAACGGGAAGAGAATGTCAACTGGAAGGCGTGGTACCCTTCCCAAACATCAAATAAAAGGGTGCATATCCTGTAGACTCATGTGTCGTGCAATTGTACAGGAACGTCAACGTCTGCAAACGTCTCGGCCAATCCCTCTTGATATCCGGAGATAGAGCACGGATCATGTTGCCAAGCATCCTATTAAAACATTCCACACTACCATTACCCATTGGGTTAGTAAGGGGGGAGTGGTGTGTTTTCTCAACCCCTGAAACTCTGAGAAGTTCGCCTATGAGCCGACTTTCAAAACTTGCACCTTGGTCACTGTGGATACGTTCTGGCAGGCCATAAATACAAAAATATCTGTCCCCACAGGACCCTGGCAACTTGCTTTGCAGATTGATCTCGGCACAAAAGCACAAAAGCCTGGGCTAGCCTTGTAAAATGGTCGGTTACAACCAAGACGTCAATAGATTTATTCTTAACATCTTCTGCCGACCAGAAATTAAATACAGACTAGCTCTAGTGGTCTTGTAGACTTTATGTTCTCCAAAGGAGCTCTGCTGGAAGGATCAGGACTTTTACTTATGATGCAGCGTTTGACCAGTGGCGCACATAATCACGTACTCTATGCTCCATGTTTTGAGCCAGAAGAAACGCTGCTTTGCCAAACTAACACTCCTGAATTGACCTTGATGGCCACTGTCATCATGAACACTTCTCAGAATCACATCAACCAACGAGTCTGGGATGATATATTGAAAGTATTTCGTCCTTGATGATTGGTTATGAGACACCCTGTAGAGAACACCATTCCTCACAATCAACTTCTCCCAGTGTTTGAGGTAACGAAGCACTGCTGCTGACTCTCCTGCTTTTCCCTTCTTGTAGGTCTTTGGCGACTCTCAATGTAAGACATGACTCTTGACAATACTCTGTCATTCATCTGCTTGTCACGCAGATCTTCCACAGAAAATGCTGGCAATGTGTCCTGGCCTGTCGGAACCAATTGAGGCAGGTGATCCACGACTGCCATAGCCCGTGTATCAGCACCAAGTTTCCACTCCAGATGTGAAGCCAAGACAGCAGAGACATCCGAGCTTGCAACAGTCAGAACATCATTGCCAAAATCATTATTGACTGTGCATAACTGTTGTCGTTGTTGTTGGATGACACTTTCATCCTGATTTTTGCCACAGGAACATCTGAAGGCATCCTGCACAGAGTTAGTTGACATCCCTTTCATATCAGTCATCATGGTATCATAGGGCACTCAAAGCAGTCTTTGTGTCACCCCACTCTTGACAAAAGGAACTCTGCTGAGGGAATCAGCAATGACATTCTGAGGGCCAGGCACATACTTTATATCAAAGTTGAAGCTGGCCAATTTGGCTACCCAGCGCTGCTCACAGCAGTCCAGCTTAGGCTTTGTGAGTATATGAGCAAGCGGATTGTTGTCTGTTAAAACAGTGAAATTGTGTCCCTTTAGCCAGTGGCCAAACTTTTCAGGGCCAAAAATTCAAACGGACCATTTGGATTCCGTTGTGAACGTGAAAGGGACTTGCTGGCGAAAGCAACTGGTCTAGCTCTAGTCTCCCCTTCCTGGACCTGTGACAACACAGCTCCGATACCATCTAGGGAAGCATCAGTTGCCAATATGAAGTGACGTGAGAAATCTGGGTGAGCTAGAACAACACTCCCAACCAGAGACATTTTTCAGCTGCTCAACTGCATCATGCTGTGCTGAGTCCAATCCTCAGGCCTCAACTTCCTGTTTTGGCACGACACATTCCGAGTCTTATTCTTCCGTCCCCTGACCTTCTGGCCTCGGAGAAGATCGAAGAGAGGTCTTGCCTTGATAGAATAATTTGGAATGAAATGTTGATAATAGTTCATCATCCTCAAAAATGATCTAATTCTCTTTTGAGATGGTGTCTTCCCATCCGCTTCCATCAGGTCAGAACTGTTCAACTTGGAAATGCACTCCACCTTATCAGGGTCCGTAGACACTCTGTCTTTGTCAATCACGTGCCCCAGAAACTTTACTGACGCCCTCAGGAGGTGACATTTTTTTGGAGCAAGTTTCAGGCCATGGGCTCTTAACCTTCTGAACACCATCTCCAAACGATCAAGAGCAACTTCTCTCATTCGGGGCAAAGACAATCAGATCATCTATATAGCACAAAATACTGAGAAAAGTTTTGATCGCCAAAAATACTGTTCATCATCCGCATGAAGCTACCAGGGCTATTGCAAAGACCTTGGGGTAACCTATTATACTCAAACAGGCCCACTGAAGTGGTAAAGGCAGTGAATTTACGATCGTCCTCATGCAGCGGCATGTTGTAAAAACCCGACGTGAGGTCCATCGTACTGAACAGAGCGTTACCACCAAGCGCCTCCAGGCAATCTGCCTGATGTGGAAGAGGGTGGGCATCCTTTAACATTCTTCTGTTCAACCAACGGAAGTCGGTACAAACCCGAAGATCCCCATTCTTCTTCCACACTAAAACAAGTGGAGATGCATACTCACTCGTAGAATGACGTATTATCTCTATTTCCAGTCAGGACCTGGCGCAACTTGTGGTACTGGCTAGGGGCTACTCGCCTGAATGGAAGTCGGAATGGCCTGGGATCCGAAAGGTGTATTCTATGTACAAATCCCTTAGCTTCTCCACAGTCAAGGTGATGTCTTGAAAAGATGTCTTCATAAGTCAAGATCAAACTGACTAATTGTTGCCTGCACTGGTCAGAGACATCACATGACTCCACATCAAGGTCAGACAGTCCCATGGATTTCAACCTCTCACTTGCAAATATAGACTGGGCCCTGCATTCAGACAAACCCATAGGACAACTTACGAGAGGAGGTTCAATTGTATCCATTCTATCAAACGTCCTCAAGGGCAATGCAAGGATACAGATCAGCCAGTTTTGCATTACGTCTCAACAGAAAAAACTCTCCCTGACCGTGTTGATCACCTTCAAAGGGACCCATCCATCACTCCACAACACATGTGACAAGTCGAGCCACCATGACACCTCTGGGAATCGAATGAGAAGTGGTGGGCTCTGTCATGACAGCACTGCCTGGTGATGCAACAGCTGATTTCGATAGTCTCCCCCACACCAAATATTCACAACCAGGTTCAAGACAAACAGCCGAATTGCATCTTACCGTTCCAAGTTTGTCAGGCATGTCTTTACCTCTCCAGCGATTTAGTCCAGCGAGCATGGACAAAAAGCTCTCACATTCCGGATCCTTTGATGTAGGGCCAGACACAGCTCTCCAGAAACCCTCAAACTGCTTGATATGTCGCAGAATATGTTTGATGACATTAGTTCCAATTATGAGTTTGTCATGTTGACCCGGAACAACTAGAGTAGGTACAAGCATCTTCAAACCGGAAAAACTTCCATGGTCAGATTGTAAACAGATTTAGGCTTGACACGCAATCCACCACAGCCCACAAGGACCACATCGGTGCTCAGCTCACTGTTTACATCAACCGCTCCCGCTTCTCTCAGCTTCATCTCAGCTGTGTCTTTTATGGTGCATGCCACTGATCCACTATCCATCATGGCTCCTAAAGTTAGTTTTTCTCCGGATTTTTACAGGCGTATAAAAAAAGGCTATCATGTCCCCGCACAACATGCGTGTTCTGATACACAACATTTAGTCCATCAACAACGTTCTCAATCAAATAACGTTCATCTTCACACTCAGTAACAGCTTGGGAGTTGCAAGAATGACCCGTACTGCCTCCCTCCAAATACGGGTCCACTAGTTTCCCTCCATATCGTCCTGTACCAGAGGAAAGTTTCGGACAATCACATTTTGCATGTCCGGGTGAAGAAAACATTCGAAACACAACTTATCAGTTATGCAGTGCGTCACCGTGCTGTTGCTTGTTGTCATGACACACACGACACGTATTTCTGGCATAAACGTCGCTGCAACCTTGAGTTGCCTCTCTGTGAGTGGGAACATTACGGACTGAACTCTATCCATCAACTGCTCTAACATCTCCATCATACGTGAAAAGCACTTGACTTTCAGGCTGCTGTGTATTCTGTGTCATGGTTTTGACTACAGGCAGGTTTGGAGCAGAACATGACCGACATTGAACAGTACTGGGCTCTGCTGAGAGTTCTGGCTGCTTAAATGTATTTTGCGCCAATGGGAAACTTGATGCATCCCTGAATAGCAGACTGCGAAAAGCTGATGAGGTGATTATGCTCAGTATGTTCCCTATATAAGCACAACTGAAGTGTGGCTCTTTACATACGCACCAGCACGACCCATGTATTCTCTTTGATAGTCATCAATTCTGCTCTATATGTCTTTAGCTCTCCACTCATGAATAGGCTTACATTTGAATACACTAGTCAAACCTGGGTCTGGACAGTGCTTGATGAACATCCGTGTCACCTCATCACTCATATCAGCCAGCTGCTTTCCTTGTCTATGAAGGCCATTATTCACCAGATCAGCAGCCTTGTTGATCCGAATCCAATAGTCTACTGGATTCTCTCCGACTCTGGAAGAGTAGCATAGAAATCAGCAAGAGGTAGGCAAGATGAGGTCTCACTGAAATACTGTAGCAGAATATTATAAATCAGCTCAGGATTCCTCTGCTTTACATCAAGCGTATGATCGCTACGCAGACTGATTTTAACGACATCTTTTTCTTTTCCTGCAAGCCTGCTCATAATTTCCTCAGCTTGTTCTGAGATGGGACATTTTTGCTTTCTTATACAAGCTTTGGTTCGATCAACCCTCTCTTTAACACAATACTTGTCAGATCTGTCACCATGAAACATGTCATGGTCTGACCCCACATGTACTGACACTTGTGGTACCAACATAGACATAGACTGTTCTGGTCTCATCTTTGGTCGGGTGTGGTGGTCTAGTGAATCGCTCTGGCAGTTATTGCTTGCATTCACTAAGCCTGCTGAAAAAGCAGCCTGGAGACGATTCTGATTCTCCAATCTGCGTATCTAACTGGCCCATCATATCTGTGAGGTGGCTAAGAGCATCCCTCTCAGTATTAGGTGTCGAAGTACAAGGGAACTCAGCTGTGCATGACCAACAGGGAGAATTATCTGTTGTTAAATGTAAACCACGACCCCCACTGTGGTCATTGTAAGACCTTGACTGACCCCACCCCCCTTCTGCCACCTCACTGAAAACATCATTCCCAGAAGCTCCAGCGAGCCAAGCACCCCTCCCTCTGGGAAAACCAGTAGCCTCCATGAATGTTCTGTCCATATCAGTATCATAGTCATCGTTTTCAGTCATATCTTAGTCACAGTTATTTACAAGTAATAAATGAATATGTATTATAGATCAAAAAAAGAATAATGAGACACTAAAACAAACACTCCACTTGGAAAATATAAAAAGTAGTAAAGAAAAAAAACTAAATCAGTGTAAGTGTGCTCAAAAGTCCATATTCAAACTGTGTTAGGTCATCGATAATCACTGTGGTCATGTATTGTGTATGCGTTTACTGTCTTTGTCCATAACACTGAAGATACAAACAGGGTTCAAACACAGCTGAGGAGCAGCAACCACGGCCGATCTGCGTCGAGCAGATCAGGGATCCAAAGAGTCACGGCACCAGTGTAACGATTGTTGTCCCCAAGCAGTGGCCTTAGCACATCCCACACAACCGTCACAAATTTTGAATGGACGACGCACACAAGACTCTGGTTGTCTGTTCTTTCTTTTATTCTCCACAGCAATGATATTTGTGTCTGAGAAATACATCAAAATTTATTATTAGACAGGGTGATAACACTGCTGACATAAACCACCGCAGCAGCGTGAACCATTTTCTGCTGAACTACGTACAACTTGTAACAATTTCATGTTAACAAAATGACAAAAATGAACATGAAAATCACATACCTGAGAAAAGACAGGGTGATAACACTGCTGACATAAACCACTGAAATAAGAAAAACATAAAATGAAGATAACTGTGTGTATTCCATTAAGCTATCTGATGTTGCATCAGCAGTAGCACGTTAATTTCACCGCATGAGTAACGAGGCACAACGATAAGTACTCAGCAAAGTATCCATCGGACATATAAACCCATCCAACTCACTGCACATTTGTTGATATAATCACTACAAACGTTTACATCAGAAAAACTCTTATTAAACACACTTTTATCACTTTTTAAAACACCATAAACAGGAGAGAAGAGAAACACGCTTACCCACAGCAGTGTGAACCATTTTCTGCTGAACTACTGTAAGCATGCAAGGACAAAATAAAGAATGTCTGCAATGCATTAACCACTAGGGGCACCAAAATACCTTTAGATTTGAATTTACCCTCTAATTTCATGGAATTCAACATCCATTAATATCATAATTAATGTTCTTTTTAACTCCGTTACACAGGTCCCCAACCCTCTTAACTGAAGCCAAAGCCACCAGGAGCGCAGTTTTCAATGATAAAAACTTTAGCTCTACTGAGAGCAAGGGTTCGAAGGGAGCCCTCTGCAGTGCAGAAAGAACCACTGCAAAAGAGAGGTGTGTTCAGGAGCATTGCTGGCGCATTGCTATTTTAAGGAGCTAAAAATAGACTGCACCATAGACCAACTCAAATCTGGTCTAAAGTCTGGCGCAATGTTTTTTCTATTTTCTATTTTTTATTTAAAGAGCGTGTTAGTATAAGCGGGTCCACAACGCGTGTACACGCTGCTTATTAAACACAGGGATGCACAGCAGCACACAAACATGCCAAATATTAAAAATTAAAACGACTGCAATGCATAAGAATTTTTTGTAGGCTAATTAAATATAAAACTGCCTACATGTCATAATGGATAGTCATCACATGTAGCAGAATTAGGCTATCTATTTGCTCGCACACGAGCAGCTCCGTTTCATCTCGGAGACACGTTCTGTCTTTGCGCTTGCCAAATTCCGCCATGTAAATAGCAAATCTGTCATGGCACGAGCGCAACTGGCTCTTAAAGGGAATAGATTTCGTGAGACTATGATTGGTTTATTGCACGTTACGCCCAAAAAAACACCCATACTCATTAAGAGAATAGGGATAACCCGTTTAGACCATGTGCCCGGGTGTGCCAACCGTTTTTCCATCGTTAAAATAGCAAAAGTGGATTTGGATACCCCCTGAGTGCCCCTGCGCCATGCGCTTTAAACTTTGCATTTAGATCGTTAAAATAGGGCCCAAAATGTTGAGTACTCATTTGAAATTATAAAAAATAAAACATTAAATGTGAAATTAAATTCACCAGTAGGTGTCAGCAAGTCACTGTTAATAAGTGAGTCATTGCGATTGAACCGAATCATTTAAACGGTTGATTCATTCAGGAACAAAACACCGTCATTCCTCAGAGACACAAAACTGTGCTATGGTGGCTGTGTTTGGAATTATTTGGTTGTCAAAAAAAACAGGCAATATGGTGTCTAAACTGCAAGTCTCTTAATTAACTTTTTTTTTATTGAAGTGTTGTTAAAAAAAAAAAAACAACTATGTAATCATGCT
The DNA here is from genome assembly GCF_018340385.1 of Cyprinus carpio. NCBI lineage: Eukaryota > Metazoa > Chordata > Actinopteri > Cypriniformes > Cyprinidae > Cyprinus > Cyprinus carpio. The sequence goes on from NC_056610.1 coordinate 26,966,982, forward strand.
GCTTTTTGGAAGAAAAAAACCACCTTCGTGTGATACTGATTTAATATATGAAATTATATAAATATATATTTTTTCCCCCAATATCTTCAATTTTGTGATCATTTTAAATGCATTTTAACAGACTGAATCAGGCAGTGAAAGAACGCACTCTAAATGCGCGTGCATAGTCTAATGTACTAGACGGCACTCCGTAGGAGTGTTTTGTTTGGTTTTTAGCAAAATATTGATGCACTTTTCTAAAACAGTGCTACTTACATCTTCCCACAATCTCTCGTTGCGTTTTTGACAGTGACAGTAAGATCCGCCTTCTTTGATTTTATTGGCCATCTCGATCATTTTGACATTGATGAGCACTGGACCACTGAGGCAGACCAGCCTAAAAGTTTCACTTTTAAAAAATGTTGTCAGCCTAACAACAAACAGCTTTACTCATTCTTATACACAGAATCTTACACTGTCTATCAGCAATGAATATTTTAGTATTTCGAAGGACCAAAATGTCACTTTATTTTGACATTTTGAACAATGACAGACAGTATGTTACAATTTAATAATTCAGGAATGAAGGCTATATTTCATTAAGATTTTAGATAATTTCGGATGGGTTAGTACATTTAGGCCTACCTTTATGAAAAAGAAGTTTATTCAAGTTTGCTATTAGTATACTTATTTTAAACTAAAAATAGGAAAGTATGCTTTTAGTTGACTTTTTATGTACTTCTCAGAAATGGGCTTTATGTACTCCTCAGAAATAAACTTAAAATTACATTTAAGTATACTTGACTTATACTTACACTTTCAGCTGTGAGTCCCATAATTAAAATTAAAGCATAATTAAGCATTAGGACCACCAAAACCAAATCTAAACCACTGCTGATGCAGTGATAGTCACATTAGCTCATGCACGTGTGCTGTTATTAGCTAATGGTTAACTGCAAGATATTTTAATTTTACAAAGCATGTTTACCTTTCTTTATTTATTTCTTTCTTTTTTTGTTGAATGACATATGGGGTCTCACTTGGGAGGCCAATCATCTCTGAGTTTAAGAGAAAACGCCAATGAAAATTGGCTAGTGGATTTAACATACCTGAGCCACTCCCCGTGCCTACGGTATAAATAGGCGACAGTTTGCATCCACTCATTCAGGTTTTACGCTGAGGAGAAGCCGAGAACGTGTCCCGGCAACAGCGAATGGTTCAAGGTTGTGGCATGGGGACATAACGTCTCCGTTCCCTCCATCAGGGAACGAGGGTTACATACGGTAACCAAGACGTTCCCTATCTGTCGGTCACTACGAGTTATGTCGAACGACATATGGGGTCCTGTGTAAAACGCCACAACCTGAACACCGTCACGACCCTGTGGCGCTGCAATTGTCGACAAGCCTCAGCGTGTCACAAAAGCTATGCTTAAGGTTGTGACCTTCCCAAAGCCCCAGCTCAAATTCACTGACCGGAGAAGGCCAAAGCTGCTGTTCTGTCCACAAAAAATTTTGGAAGGGATTTCAAACCTTCAGTGAAAGATTGCTTCAAATCTTTCCTATTTGTTCTTTCAGCTTGGCAGAGCGATGGGGAAGCGAGCCTTAGGGAAAAGGTCGCTACGGAGACCACATCCTACCCGTAGGGAGGAGACATGTGGAGATACTGATATGGACTGACCCAGGGGGCAGTACTACATATGGAATGGGTCTCTGTGGCAGGTCCTACCTTGGAGTAGGGATGGAACAGCTGCCAGAAGAGACTGACAGAGTGGGTCTGTCAAGGGAAAACACGGGTTTACCAAGAGGGAAACCTTACCGTGGAAGAATACACATATGGAATTACACGCAGGGAATCAAGCCATATGGACACCTAGCCCAGTACAGGGGCTGACCGGAACTCTGGGCATGCTAACACCAGTACTGGGCCTGGCACCAGACTGCTCCGCCAAGTCTGACCGCCGAGGGTGCTGGAGGATGCTCGACCAGGGTACGCCAACCGGGGAACTCTACTGGGAGAAGAAAGGCGCTCGCATCCCCGTGTTAGGGGGAATGGCGCAGCAAGCGTGACACCGAGCCGGTCCTTCCCGCCAATTACCTTTTACCCAACACACGGGAAGAAACTGGCTCTACACGAAGGTTGTAAAACCTTGCGAAGGTGTTAGGTATCGCCCAGCCCGCAGCTCGACAGATGTCTGCCAGAGAGGCGCCGTGTGCCAGCGCATAGGAGGAGGCCACACTCCGTGTGGAGTGAGCCCTCACCCCCAGGGGGCACGGCTCACCGTGGGAATGGTACGCCAAGGCGATGGCATCCACTATCCAGTGGGCCAACCTCTGCTTGGAGACAGCCTTCCCTTCTGCTGACCTCCAAAGCAGACCAGGAGCTGCTCAGAGCTTCTGAAGCTCTGGGTGCAGTCCACGTATATGCGAAGCGCTCTTATAGGACACAGCAACGTCAAGGTTGGATCTGCCTCCTCCAGGGGCAGTGCTTGCAGGTTCACCACCTGGTCTCGTAAGGGAGTGGTGGGAACCTTGGGCACGTATCCAGGCCGGGGTCTCAGGACAACATGAGAGTAGGCCGGCCCGAACACAAGGCACTCTTCACTTACCGAAAATGCTTGGAGGTCCCCGGCCCTCTTGATGGAAGTGAGCGCGATCAGGAGCGCTGTCTTGAGAGACAGGAACTTGAGCTAGACTGAATCCAGCGGCTCAAAGGGACCCCTCTGAAGTCCAGCCAGAATAATAGAGAGGTCCCAGGAGGGTATCAGGGGTGTCCTAGGAGGATTTAACCTTCTGGCACCCCTCAGGAACCTAACGATCAAGTCATGTCTCCCCAGGGACTGGCCGTCCACTGCATCGTGATGGGCTGCAATGGCAGCCACATACACTTTCAAGGTGGAGGGTGACAGCCTACACTCCAACCTTTTTTGCAGGAAGAAAGCACGACTCTGACCGAGCATCTCCGGGGGTCTTCTCGGTGAGAAGAACACTAATTCGTGAACAGACTCCACTTAAAAGCATAGTCTGCCTGAGTGATAGTGTCTACCACTGCTGGTGGCAGATCACTTACAGTACAGGTCAAAAGTTTGGAAATATTACTATTTTTAATGTTTTTGAAAGAAGTCTCTTCTGCTCATCAAGCCTGCATTTATTTGATCAAAAATACAGAAAAAACAGTAATATTGTGAAATATTATTACAACTTAAAATAATAGTTTTTTATTTGAATATACTTAAAAAAATAATTTATTCCTGTGATGCAAAGCTGAATTTTCAGCATCATTACTCCAGCCTTCAGTGTCACATGTAACATCCAGTCTATCACATGATCATTTAGAAATCATTCTAATATTCTGATTTATTATGAGTGTTGGAAACAGTTCTGCTGTCTAATATATTTGATGAATAAAAGGTTAAAAAGAACCACATTTATTCAAAATAAAAAGAAAATTCTAATAATATATTTTCTTTACTATCACTTTTTATCAATTTAACACATCCTTGCTGAATAAAAGTATTGATTTTATTTAAAAAAAAAAGAAAGAAACAAAAAATTATTGACCCCAAATTACTGACCAGTAGTAGATTAGATTAGATTAGATTCAACTTTATTGTCATTATGCAGAGTACAAGTACAGAGCTAATGAAATGCAGTTAGCATCTAACCAGAAGTGCAAGAATATAGTGTTTTATATACATAAAAAGTGCAAAATAAGTGAAGCTATGATTTACAGAATGTACAGTGGGGTTGCTATATAAAGTATTGAGCAGAGTATATACAGAATATAAATAGGAATGCAGTTTAGGATTGCATGTACATTATGAACAGAGCAATGTAGGATTATATATACACATTATGAACAGCAGCATCGTGAGAACAGTGGTAATAAATACAGTTGGATGAGTGTGCAAAAAGTATTGTTAAAATGAATTATATGCAAAAACAGTAGTGCAATTATATTTTTATAGAATAGTTTACTGTGCTTTGTACAGTAACAACTAGTTTACAGTGCGATAACTAGAACAGTGTGCAGTATGTGCAAAATATGAGTAGTGCAAATACATGTATGTAAAGTACTTTGACCAGTGCAGTAATAAAGTAGGTGCCGGTTAGATTGGTGGTGTGGCGTTCAGAAGGGTCACGGCCTCGGGGAAGAAGCTCTTCCTGAGCCTGCTAGTCCGAGAGCGTAGGCTCCTGTAACGTCTGCCGGATGGAAGGAGAGTGAAAAGTCCATGGTTAGGGTGAGAGAGGCATCCTTGATGATGTTTCTTGCCCTGCCCAGACAGCGCTTCTGATAGATGTTCTCCATGGAAGTTAACTGGGTGCCGGTGATCCGTTGAGCAGTTTTCACCACTCGCTGGAGTGCTTTGCAGTCAGATGCGGAGCAATTGCCGTACCATACTGAGATGCAGTTTGTGAGTATGCTCTCAGTGGTACAGCGGTAGAATTCCACAAGTATCCTGGTATTCAGTTGAACTTTCTTAAGGCTCCGTAAGAAATAAATGCGCTGCTGTGCCTTTTTGACCAGGGTGGAGGTGTTTTTTGCGACCAGGTGAGGTCATCAGAGATGTGGATGCCAAGGAACTTGAAACTCGACACACGCTCCACTACAGCTCCGTTGATGTAGATGGGTGTGTGTGCATGAGTCCTAGCCCGCCTGAAGTCCACAATGATCTCCTTTGTCTTCTGGGTGTTTAATTCCAGATTGTTGGTGGCACACCACACAGCTAGGTGCTGCACCTCATCCCTGTAGGCTGACTCATCGTCGTCCTTGATCAGACCTACCACCGTGGTGTCATCTGCAAAAAATTTGATTATGGTGTTGGAGCCATAAACAGGAACGCAGTCATGGGTGAATAGGGAGTACAGGAGAGGGCTCAGTACGCAGCCCTGTGGCACGCCGGTGTTCAGGGTGATGATGGAGGAGGAGAGATTATCTAATTTAACAGACTGAGGTCTGTTAGTCAAGAAGTCAAGAATCCAGTTGCAAATGGATGTGCTGATTCCAAGCTGGCTGAGCTTGGAGATCAGCTTGGGAGGGATTACAGTATTAAATGCAGAACTGAAATCAATGAACAGCATTCTCACATGTGTGTTTTTGACTGTCCAGGTGGGTGAGGGCAGAGTGAAGTGCCGTTGAGATGGCGTCCTCTGTTGATCTATTGCAGCGATAAGCAAATTGAAATGGGTCTAGTGTAGCAGGGAGACAGGATTTTAAGTGGGATGCAATCAGCCTTTCAAAGCACTTGGCAATGATGGGGGTGAGTGCAACGGGACGGAAGTCGTTAGGTACCGAGGCAGTGGAGTGTTTCGGTACTGGTACGATGGTGGAGGTTTTGAAGATAGTGGGGACAGTTGTTTGGGCCAGGGACAGATTGAAAATGTCCGTGAAGACCTCAGCCAGCTGCTCCGCACAGGCTTTAAAGCCCACGACCAGGTATTCCGTCAGGGCCAGCTGCCTTCCGTGCATTCACCTTACACAGAGTGGAGTAAAACAGCTGAGGTGGAGAGTGTGAGGGGCAGTTCACTGGATTGATGCTCAGCTTTGAGTGAGATCTCCTTATTATTTTTATCAAAACGAGCATAAAAGTGATTGAGCTCGTCAGGGAGGGAGGCAGTGCTGGAGGGGGGCACAGTGTTAGGTGGTTTGTAGTCTGTGATAGATTGTATGCCTTGCCACATACGCCGGGGGTCTGAAGAATTGAAGTGTTCTTCAATCCTCTGTTTATGTGCGAGTTTTGGCCTGGCAGATACCCTTCCTCAGGTTGGCTCTGGCTGAGCTGTAAGCCTCCCGGTCTCCAGACCTGAAGGCTGCATCTCTTGCTTTGAGGAGGAGGCGAACCTCTCTGTTCATCCAGGGCTTCTGATTGGGGAAAATTTTTGGTCACTCTGCCCACACATCTGTTGATGTGCTCCAAGACAGAGTTGGTGTAAATGTCAATGTTAATTTGAGAGTCTGTGGTGGCCTGGGCAGCAAACTCACTCCAGTCTGTGTGCTGGAATTGATGTTGAAGACTGGAGTCAGCACCTTCCAGCCAGATTTTAACAGTCCTTATTGTAGGTTTCACACATTTGATGACTGGAGTATACATGGGGAGCAGGAACAAAGAGAGGTGGTCAGACTGACCCAGGTGGGGGAGGGGTGTGACTTTGTAGGCATCAGTCACATTAGTATAAACGTGGTCCAATGTTTTATGTCCCCTTGTAGTGCAGGAGACATTTTGGTGAAATTTAGGGAGAACAGATCTTAAAGTGCAGTGATTAAAGTCCCCAGCAACAATAAAGGCTCCATCCGGGTGCAGGGTTTTGTAACTTGCTAATAGCAGCACAAAGTTCTTTCATAGCCACGTTAGCATTAGCATCCGGAGGTACATAAACTGCAGCAGCAATAATGCAAGTAAACTCACGTGGTAGATAGAATGGCCTGCACTTGATAATCAGGAACTCCAGATCAGCAGAGCAGTAGGTATCAACAATGACAGAGTCTGTGCACCATGATTTGTTTACATAAATTCATACTCCACCACCCTTGTTTTTACCAGAGGTTGCTGCTACTCTGTCAGCCCTGAAGAAAGAGCGTCCATCCATATGCACCACGCTGTTTGGGACATCGTTGCAGAGCCATGTTTCAGTGAAAAACATAACATTACAGTCCATAAGCCATTCCTGTGTGAGGGTCCAGATCTTTAGTTCGTCCATCTTGTTCATCAGAGACCGTACATTGGCAAGGAAGATGCTGGGGCAGAGCTGGTCGATGTGGATTTAGCCTTAGCTTAGCACGCAGCCCTCCACGCATTCCCCGTCTTTGTTTACGGTCTCGACGCCGACGCCGAGCACTTCCGGTCGGTTGCGAGTGATCCGCTTGTCCGCGGTGATCTCAGTAGCTCCGGCGGGAGTTCGCTGAAGTCGAAAGGATGGTCTAAAACTACGTTGGAACACCGTTTGTTGATGTCCAAAAGTGACTGTTTACTATAGCTGTAGTTCGCATAACTGAATCGCGCGAACACGAATGAAATAACCCAGGTAAATTAACACTATTATCCGAAATCTGGTAAGACGCTGAGCCTCGCGATGTGTTCGCGCCGCCATCTTGATCTATGTATATATTATATATTATATATATTATATAGTATATATTATATATTATATATAGTATATATTGTTATTACAAAATATTTATATTTTAAATACATAAGTTCTTTTCTTTTTTTTTTTTTTATACTTTTTATTCATCAAAGTATCCTAAAAAAGTATCACATGTTCTGAAAAAATATTAAGCAGAAGAACAATAAACAAAAAAAAAAATAAATCAAAATATTAGAATGATTTCTAAAGGATCATGTGATAATCATCCTAAAAATTCAGCTTTGCATCAAAGAAATAAATGATAATTTAAAGTATAATAAATTTAAAAACAATTATTTTAAATTGTATTAAATATATCACCAATATTACATTTTTTTTTCTGTATTTTTGATCAAATAAATGCAGGCTTGATGAGCAGAAGAAACTTCTTTCAAAAACATTATAAATAGCAATGTTTCCAAACTTTTGACCTGTACTGTAGGTCTGCCACGTCCCGTCCAGAAGCCACACGTGGAGATTCCAAAGATCTGGATGCGGGTGCCATATTGTGCCCAGGCCCTGAGAGAGGAGGTCCCTCTTCAGGGGGATGCGCCAGGGAGGGGCTGTCACGAGGAGCATGAGATCCGAAAACCAGGTCCGGGTGGGCCAATAAGGCGCAACAAAAAGGACCTGTTCCTCCTCCTCCCTGACCTTGAACAGTGTCTGTGCGAGCAGGCTCACTGGGGGAAACGCATACTTGCGTAGAGCCCGAGGCCAGCTGTGTGCCATTGCATCCATGCCCAGGGGGGCCTGGGTCAGGGAATAGTACAACTGGCAGTGGGAGGACTCGTGGGAAGCAAACAGGTCTACCTGGGCTTCTCCGAATCGACTCCAGATCAGCTGGACCATCTGGGGATGGAGTCGCCATTCCCCGGGGAAAGTGAGGTGTCGTGAGAGCGCGTTGGCTGCACGATTGAGCTCCCCTGGAATGTGGATAGCGCGCAGCGACTTGAGCCGTGTCTGACTCCAAAGGAGGAGATGGCGGGCGAGTTGAGACATGCGGCGTGATCGTAGACCGCCCTGTTGGTTGATGTACGAAACAGCCGCAGTGTTGTCTGTGCGGACCAACACGTGCTTGTCTAGCAACAGCGGCCGAAACCGCCGTAAAGCTAGATGCACTGCCAGCAACTCCATACAGTTGATGTGCCAAAGCAGTCGAGGTCCTGTCCAGGACCCCGAAACTGCCTGCCCGTTGCACATCGCGCCCCAGCCCACGACATGCCGGGACACTTGTTCTAAGAGCACCCCGGCCCATAGAAAAGCAAGGGGCGACCAAGAGCTGAATAGGCGGTGAAACATCTGTGTGATGGTGACACGATGTGCACCACGGCGCCATGCTCATCTCAGGACTCGGGAGTGTAACCAGTTCTGAAGTGGTCTCATATGAAGCAATCCGAGCGGCGTGACTGCGGCTGCGGATGCCATATGCCCCAGGAGCCTCTGAAAAGGTTTCAGTGGTACCACTGTCCTGCCTCTGTAGGAACTCAGGCAGTTCAGCACCGACTGGGCACTCTCGCTGGTGAGACGTGCTGTCATACTCACCGAGTCTAACTCCATACCGAGATAAGAGATTCTCTGCACAGGGGAGAGCTTGCTCTTCTCTCGGTTGACCTGAAGCCCCACTGACTGAGGTGCGAAGAGCAGCACAGGTCCCTGTGATCGCACAACTCCACTCGGGACAGGGTCATGATGAGCCAGTCGTCGAGATAGTTGAGAATCCTGATGCCCACTTCCCCACAGTGGGGCAAGGGCGCCCTCCGCGACCTTTGTGAAGACACGGGGGGACAGGGAGAGCCCGAAGGGGAGGACCTTGTACTGCCATGCCTGACCCTCAAATGCAAACCGCAGAAATGGTCTGTGGATAGGGAGGATCGAGACATGAAAGTACACGCCCTTCAGGTCGATCGCTGCAAACCAATCCTGGGCTTGAACACATTTGATAATACATTTCTGCGTCAACATCTTGAACGGGAGCTTGTGCAGGGCCCGATTCAAGACTCGCATATCCTGGATAGGTCGAAGGCCACCGCTTTTCTTGGGTACGATGAAGTAAGGACTGTAAAACCCACTCCTCATCTCGGCCGGCGGGACCAGCTCAATTGCATCCTTCGCCAACAGGACAGCAATCTCCTCACGCAAGACAGAGGCGTCCCAGACTGCCACCGAAGTCTCGAGAACGCCATTGAACTTGGGAGGTCGCCAGGCAAACTGAATCGCATAGCCGAGTCGGACCGTCCGAATGAGCCAATGAGACGGTTTGGGCAGCACAAGCCATGACCCCAAACTCCGAACGAGTTGCACCAAGATGCGTGGAGAGGCATTGCGTCTCCGAACCGTGACCTCTTGGCCACTGGCGATAGGGGGCATCGCGGGTGAGAATGAGGAGGCAGTGCGTTGCTCATTGTCATCCCACGAGCCTTGCAACTCAGAGGAAAGGGAAATTACTGGATTTGACACGAGGGGGCGCTGCTCTCCTGCGCGGGGCTCAACGCGCCGGCCTCGAAGAACTCTCAGCGCGGGCGGAGCCGGTGTGGAGGACGCAGGAGGGCGCCCACGGCGACGAGCAGGCTGAGGCACGGCCCACAACGGAAAGGTGGCAGCCAGAGGATCACATCAGGGCAAGACACGCTGTATGGCCTCAGTCTGCTGTTGTACTCCCAGGGACTGCTGGGCACAGCCCTCGACAGCATCGCCGCACAGGCCAGCCTGGGAGATGGGAGCGTCAAGAAAGCACACTTTGTCAATGTCTCTCATCTCGACCAGGCTGAACCAGAGATGGCACTACTGGACCACCAGAATGGACATCGCCTTCCCGAGGGACTGCGTCGTGACTTCCGTCGCCCGGAAGTCAACACCCGAGGGGGGCAGCCCTGCCAAATCTTCATCCACAGAGGTCAACAGCCCATCCCCCGATGCTGCAATCGACATCTGATCCCCCGGTGGCAAACCGAATGACATGCTGGGACTGCCGTAAGACAGCCCAGCAGAATCACCCAGCAGGCACACAGGACAAGCACTGCGGAAGGGGTGAGAGGTCCGTGGTGCGTGGCCGGGTGGAGAAGCTCTCACTGTCACCCTCAAATCTCCCAGAGCTCTAGCCGGCGGTCCTCTGCTCGTGGCAGAGAAACCGGGACGGGTAGTGACAGAGGGGTCTGCTCCTTTCCCTTTAGGGAACAGGAAAGGAAACGACCGGATCCAGAAGGACACGGACGAAACGGCGTCTTTAAAAAGACGCGAATCGTCCGTGATTTGCTCTTTTAGGAAATCGCTCTTTTAGTTGAAGCGCCCAGGGGAATCGCTGAAAGGGACACCGCTGTTCGCACCGTACCACCAACCAGAACAGCTTCCCGATACACAGCAGATGAATGGCTTTGTGGAGTATAACAGCTTTTCATACAACCGCTCGGATCCAAAGCAAAAATCTGAATGAGTGGAGGCACCTGTCGCCTATTTATACCCGTAGGCACGGGGAGTGGCTCAGGTATGTTAAATCCACTAGCCAATTTTCATTGGCATTTTCTCTTAAACTCAGAGATGATTGGCCTCCCAAGTGAGACCCCATATGTCATTCGACATAACTTATAGTGACCGACAGATAGGGAACTCGTTATTTCGACATAACTCGTTATTTCGACGTATTATGTCATTATTTTGAGATATTAAGTCATTATTTCGACATAACTCGTTATTTCGAGATATTAAGTGGTTATTTCGACATAAGTTATTATGTTAAGGCTTGTATTAAATTTCAGTATGAGCCACTAGAGGGCAGAATAATCCATTAAAGAACGCATTGTAGTTATGTTGACCTACTGTTAAGCACTTTTACAAGTTGGTGCTCCAATTTCTCATGGGTTTTGTGCTAATTGCCAGTATTGCTCGTTCAGTCACCTTTTTATCTGTTAGATTTGGTTTATTTGTTAACTTTAAACAATCATATTATCGCCTATTAATTTTTCTTCAATGGCCTATTTTGCTTCATGTGCTTGACCTTTATTGGCCCGATCAGAAACTCTTTTTTTAATCAACTTGGCTTGCACTGCATTAGCCTACCACTACTACAGGTTCCACTACTGTGGCTATTCTTATTATTATTATTTTATCTGTTATTGTTGTTGTTGCTGTCCGTGATAAGAGTAGACTATTATGAAACCTACACTGAAAAAAATTAACATGGCAGGTCTTTGAATTTACAAAAATGAAACATGTATGTACAACTCAATTAATTATGTTTCGGTTGTGAACATGCTTTAATCAAGTAGATTTCAGGTCCGTGTATCTTTTGGTCATTTGATTTTCTACTTAAAAATAAATAAAGAGAAATGAGAAACGGTTTGATTCACGCTTTTCCGTTTTAAGAAACGGAAAATGAAGATTTTGCTGGATTTTTCGTATTTTTGTTTATGGGTAAAAAATGAGATTATGCTTTAATATTTGTTTGAATGTGTGGGCGGCGCTGAAACGCCCCCTTCATCCCTTCTGTACTGCACCGACAAGCAGCAACCGTGAGCTTAGTTCATTTTCAACAGGAGAGAAGTGGCAAACGAGCCGAGTTTATTAATCCTGTGGATTCTTTGCTAGCGGTGCTTGCAAGATATATATATAACAGAAATAAATTTATTCAATGACATTTGAATTTTACTGTAGGCCTATATGATCTTCAACGACATGAAATATGATAGCCTAGTGACTTTTAGCCTACTAATTGTTTTTCTATGCCTATTTAAGAAAAACCTCACAGGTAACATGTTTTCATTTGCTATTACAAACAAAAGCAACAGAAGCTATATCTTGTAGAGTGTAGTCTACTGCACTTCTCTGATTGGCGGATGCTGATCCACACTCTCCATCCCGATAACAGAGGAAAGAGCTTCAGCTCTGTCAGTTTGGTCGTTAAACACCCTAAATAACATGAAAATGTTACAAAACTCAACAGGATGTGCTTTCTGCCATCTCGGTCTACATGAACTTCTTTCTGAAACGTCAGAAATGAACCAGGCTCACGCATCACAGACGAACCATGTCTATAAAATCTGGACATGTCTATATTTAAAATAAGCAATTTAAATACAAAAAAAAAAAAAAAAATGTTTAGGCCTATGTAATTCATATAAAAACCAACGAGAGGTGCAGTGTTTGCCGTCTGAACTTATTATCTGTAATGTGGTTACGCCATCACTCTATTCATATGGTCATCTACGGAATTCGTGAATTCAGTTCATAATTCTAAGTAGGCTATAGCCTATAATTAAAAAATTTAAAGTAGACTAATTATGGTGAAAACTTAAGTAAAGATTTATTATAAATATTTATTATAGCATTTATTATAAATTGTATTATAAATGTGGGGTTGAGCTTTTCCCATTAATTTTTTTTCTGAATGGCCTAGAATAAAATAAGTACGCTAAAAATGTGTAGTATCATATTTAATTCCATGTCGTTGTAGATCACAGGCTAAAGTAAAATTCAAATGTTTTATTGGTTATGAATAAAGTTGTCAAGTCTGTTTTGTCAATAACATGCAGCAGCCGTGAAAATATTATATTATTTTATTTATTTTTATTATTATTATTTTATCTTGTAAGCGCCACTAGCAAAGAATCCCCAGGATTAATAACTCATTTTATTCTAGACCTGTTAGAAAAAAACAGGTAACATGTTTTCATTACAAACAACAGCAGAATTTTTTTTTACATAACACAGTTTCATGTGAAAATCCAACCCCACATAAATGTATTTATGATTATATTTATAATAAAACACTATAATAATTACTAATAAATAAATATTTACTGACATTTTCACCATAATTGGCCTACTGTAATTCTTAAATCTAAATTATAGGTTACACTTGGAATTATGAACTGAATTCACGAATTCTGTGGATAATGACAGTATGAATACAGTGTGGGTGTGACGACATTACAGAGTTCAGATAAGAAACACTGCACCTCTTGTTGGTTGCATATGAATTACATAAACAATATGGTTCTTTGTCTGTGATGCATGAGCCTAGTTAATTTCTGATGCCTTTCAGAAAGAAGTTCAGCGAGACAGACCGAAATGGCAGAAAGCACACCCTGTTAGGTTTCTTTATTTTACAACAGAGTTTTGTAACGTTTGTTATTGAGGGTGTCTTACAACCAAAACTGACAGAGATGAAGCTCTTTCCGCTGTTATCAGGATGGAGAATGTGGATCGGGAACTGCCTACTGGAGAAGTGCAGTAGCCTACTTGTTGCACTCTACAAGATATAGCTTCAGTTGCTGTTGTTTGTAATAGCAAATGAAGGCATGTTACTTGTGAGGTTTTAATAGGCATAGAATAAAATGAGTAGGCTAAAAGTCAGTAGGCTGTCATAGGCCTATTCCATGTCATCGTAGATCACATACAGTAAAATTCAAATGCCATTGAATAAAATCATTTCTGTTTTGTCAAAAACACTGCACCTCTTGTTGGTTGCATATGAATTACATATATATATATATATATATATATATATATATATATATATAATATATATATATATATATATATATATATATATTATTTCTATTTAAATTGTTTCTTTAAGAAGTATACATTTCGAGCTATCTTTAGACATGGAGCCAACAGTCACCTCATCTCAGACGACAACGATTTAATGTAAAGTAAGTCCATCAAATTGTTTTATATTTGTTTTCATATAGGCAATATTTCCTCTAGATAACAGTTTTCGTAGTGTATAATGATAACAATGGTCAATTACAAACACTTTAAAACTGCTAGTTTATTATTAAGCGTCAACAACCGGTGGCCAGTCTGTAACGTTTTTTTAAAACGAAGTAACGTTAACTTAACATTTACTTTTTTGAAAAATACGTTATTGTTGTTTATATTCTACAGTTTGTCTGTACATTGAAACTTTGCTGACAGTACCAATAGTAGTTCATAACCGCCAGCAAACGTCATAATGATTAATGAGTTTGACCTTTGACATACTTAATTATGTCCAGATGTGCACTTTGCCCTATTAATAATGTACATATGCGGAACCCCGGCGTGCGTGAAATCCATCGGTCATCCTTTGTGCTCTGCGAGGTGAAATGTGTGTTTTTTTTTTCAGTGACCAAGTGATGAATGAGATCCCTGAAGAATGTGTTTGTAGATCTTATACACATTCTCATATCTGGACTCATCTGCGGACGCGTTGGGTGTGTGTGTGTGTGGTACGTGACCGACGAGGTATCAGGTTGCGTTCTGTAATGCCCAGCGTGCGCGCTCTCTCTCGCTCTCGTCTCTCCTGCTCTCTCTCTCTCTTCTCTCTCTTTGTGCTATGGGAGCTGTGAGCAAAAAGATATGGCTTCATATGTCAATAATTAATAAACATCTTTAAAAGAGTGGTCGTGTGGGTGCTTGTGAGTTGATATGTAATTGTGACTACGTCTACAAAAGGATATCTAAACCTATTAATTAAACTGAGAATAATTCAATCAAAATTATTACCTTCCACATAGGAAAACCAGGACAGTGTTGATGATCGCATCAACACAGAAAAATATTTCACAGATCGTGAGACTCCGGGTGTTGTGGTTGTGTGTTGTGTGTTGTGTTGTGGGTGTTTGTTGTAGTGTGTGTGCAGTTAATATGACTACGTATAAACA
>NC_056610.1:26981765-26981839 GCF_018340385.1 Cyprinus carpio
CACATAGGAAAACCAGGACGTGTTGATGAAGAATAAACAGAATAAATAATTTTAACAGATCGTTAGATCGTGTG
>NC_056610.1:26981858-26981931 GCF_018340385.1 Cyprinus carpio
GATCTTATACACACATTCTCATATCTGGACTCATCTGCGGACGCGTCTGTGTGTGTGTGTGTGTGACCGAGGT
>NC_056610.1:26982248-26982389 GCF_018340385.1 Cyprinus carpio
CAACCTATTATTAAACTGAGAATAAATCAATACAAAAATATAAATTCCCCTTACATTATTTTCACGAAAGTCTTCCTCGCGCAGGCGTCACGATTCTTCAAATGATAGGTTTACAAAATTCTGGTGTAAGTCCGTGCGTTC
>NC_056610.1:26983961-26984105 GCF_018340385.1 Cyprinus carpio
CTAACAACACAAACACAAATGTTTGCTCTAACTCTTTCACACACTAGTCTTATTCCTGGTAAGTAAGCCTAAAATTGATGTATTGTTACAAATAAAAGTTTGAATCACTCATTATTCTTTTCTCCGAGTTCAATTTACTGATTT
>NC_056610.1:26984142-26984275 GCF_018340385.1 Cyprinus carpio
GGGCTAAGTGGTGTGATAGTCTAACACAGAACACGTAATTGAATAAAAAGAAAACCAGTAGCTATATAGAATATTGACGGAAGAGAATTATTAATAAATGGTTAAAGCAAGGAAGACGAAGGGATAAAGCCAT
>NC_056610.1:26984627-26984768 GCF_018340385.1 Cyprinus carpio
TGCCAAGTCATTTATGGAACGCTGTTACAGAATTTGTCTTAGTGACGTCCGATGGAATATTTTATTAAAAGTAACACTCTGCCAAGTGTTCCTCCAACTACCGTAAACCTGTAACTTTATTATGATTATTTTAAAAAAATA
>NC_056610.1:26985663-26985946 GCF_018340385.1 Cyprinus carpio
TTTAAAATTAATTAAAAATAATAATAATCACAACAGTAAGACAACGAATTAAAAAATATATATTTTTAAATGATTAAATTTTTTTATTTTAAAATTAATTAAAACGGTTAAGAATAGAAAATGGTTATACATAAAATACAGTGAAACCAGTTCGGACGTAGCTCAGTGCTCATTCAGTAAAATGCACGCTAAACAGATGAGTTTTGAATTTGGCTAATGTTTAGCACATCTGATCTCTTCTGGAAGATGATTCCAACTGCGGGTGGCATAATAGCTAAAAGTG
>NC_056610.1:26985985-27007343 GCF_018340385.1 Cyprinus carpio
TCATTAGCTTTCCATTCGCCACCACTTTGCTTTATTTTTTTTTTGCTTTTTTTTCTCAGCTCTTTCTCTGTCTGTCGGCACCGTTTTTTCACAAGTTCATGCACACACTGTGGTAGGTAAGGATATTCTCAATCCCTTCTGATACATGGCTTCTTCTCCTGGTATTGTTAGGTTGCTTGACACTGTTTGCCACCTGTATAGTTCTCAATGCGGGAGGGAAATAGAAGCAATCACCTCCTGGCCACAAACTTCCACAATCAAAGAACTCCAACGCTTCCTAGGTTTTGCCAATTTCTACTGCCGATTCATAAAGAACTACAGTACCATCACTAGTCTCATCACCAACCTCCTATGTAATAAACCCAAGTCTCTGTCCTGGACTCTAGCGCGCCACTGAAGCCTTCACCACCCTGAAGCAAGCCTTCACAACACCGCTCCCCTCCTAGTTCACCCAGACCCAGAACTCCCCTTCGTGGTGGAAGTGGATGCCTCCCAGCAGCAGGGCTCTCCTCCTCGACTCCATCCATGCGCCGCCTTCTCATGGAAGCTCAGCCCGGCGGAGAAGAACTACGACATTGGGAACCGAGAACTGCTGGGCCATCAAATTAGCATTGGAAGAGTGGCGACACTGGCTAGAGGGCGTGGCTCATCCGTTCACCGTACTTACAGATCATAAGAACCTACAATACCTTAGAGAAGCAAAACGCCTAAATCCATCGCCAAGCTAGATGGGCACTCTTCTTCACAAGGTTCAACTTCACAATCTCTTATAGACCCGGTTCTCGAAACATCCAACAGGGTGTACCGAGTGCACCACTTCCAAGAGTCCCCGTCATCTTCCAGCCGGCAAAGTGCATCCACTACTCATTCCCCAACCATCCCTGGTCACACTTAGGAGTGGATTTCATTACAGATCTGCCTCCCCTGCTGCCGGTAATACCTGTATCCTAGTAATAGTCGATAGAGTTCTCTAGATTCTGCCGTCTCACCCCCCCTACAGGTTTACCTACAGCCTTGGAGACAGCAGAACTCCTCTTCAATGGGTGTGTTTCGCCAGTTTGGCCTCCCCGAGGACATCGTGTAGGACTGTTGGACCCCAGTTCATTTCCCGGGTATGGAAGGCCTTTTTCTCCCTTCTAAGTGTGACCGTAAGCCTCTCCTCTGGGTACCACCCTCAATCTAATGGCTAAACGGAGCGGAAGATACAAGAGGTAGGACGATTCCTCAGGACTTTCTGCCATGGCCACCAGAACTCCTGGAAACAGTTCCTGGGCTGGGTTCACTCCGTCAACCATCCACTAGGTCTTACAACATTCCAATGCGTACTCGTGTACCAGCCCCCTCTCTTCCCCTGGCCAGGAGACCCCTCTGACGTTCCTGTGGTCCATTACTGGTTCTGGGAGAGCGAGAGAGTCTGGGACGAGGCTCACCATCACCTCCAACGGGCAGTGCGCAGATAGAAGATGGCAGCCGACCCTCGCAGAGCACCAACTCCTACCTACCAACCTGGACAGAAGACATGGCTGTCCACTCGGGACATCAGACTGCGCCCCCTTCACCATTCTGGAACAGATCAAACCCTCGTCACCTACAAACTCCAACTCCCTCCACAATATAGAATTCACCCCACGTTCCATGTGTCACTGCTTAAACCTTTTCACCCTCCTGTCTCCACAGAGCCTGACCGGACAGAGGAACCCCCCTCTCCCATTGCTTCTGTAGGAAGGATCCATCTACAAGTTCAAGGAGATTCTGGAATCCTGGCGGCGTGGTGGCAGCCTGGAGTATCTAGTCGACTGGGAAGGATATGGACCAGAAGAGCGCTCCTGGGTTCCTAGAGATGATATTCTTGATCCCACACTCCTAGAGGAATTCCACACAGCACATCTGGATCGTCCAGCTCCTCGGGGCAGAGGGAGACCACCACGTCGTCGGGGTGTTCGGCCATCAGGAGCAGGCCCTGGAGGAGGTGGTACTGTCACAAGTTGGTCAGGCTCACCACTCAGCCAATCACAACGCACCCTCTCATCTGAGTACTAATCAGCAGCACCTGATCACGATTACCTCATCAGCTCACCACCACATATAAGCACACACCACAGTCTCAGTCACTTCATTGTCCGATCTCGTAGCTTCAACACGCAACCCTTCTAGTTTCAAGCTACTTGCATTGACTCTCTACTAACCTTGCTACTTACCTCTTTGTCAAACCCAATTCTCCTATACTCCTGTGTTTCTCCAGTGTGTCTCTGTGTGTGTGTGCAACAGATCCTCCATTCTGGTCACCCCATCGGCCTTATGGAGTGAGCCCATATCATATCCAGTCATCCAAACCCTGCTCAACGGTTCCTCTGGACTCTCTCACCTGCCTCCATCCAGATTTACACAAATACCTGTTTTTTACAATAAACCTGTTAAAATCTAACCTTCTGTCCCTGAGTCTGTGTGTTACAATAGTAAGATATAGACCCAACTAACAGAATTTTGTTATAAGGACGTTCTCCAAATATTCAGTGTTGGTTCTGGGAACATAAACAATGTCCAGTTTTCTTGATGTTAGAGGAACGTTTTTTAAAAGGTATGATGTTTCTTCAAACATTCTTTCAACTTAATTTTGATTTAAAGTTCAACATTCTAGGAACGTTGATTTGTAACATTTCAAGAACATAAAAATGTCCAGTTTCCTTAATTTTAGTAGAATGTTGTTTATAGGTTAGTATGATGTTCCTGAAACATTCTTTCAATCATTCAAACACCTGCTGTGAACAAGCACTGAAACCTTAGATGAACTAAGAGGTCAACCTCTAAACCGCTGTTAATTCTCAATAAGAACGTCTGTAGACGTCTGACAAAAATAAAGTCAATCTGGTTAGTAATAAATGAAGCTGGAAATTCTGTTTGTGGAGTTGTTTAATCAGATCTTGAGAGATTTAATGTCTTTTATCTTCAGTTCATCTAAGGCTGTGGATGAAGAAAGTTGTAGTTTGTGTTCTTATTTCTCTTTCTTTCAGTGATTTTTCACAGCAGGTGTTTGAATGATTGAAAGAATGTTTCTAACCTCTAAATAACATTCTACTAAAATTAAGAAAACGGGACATTTTTATGTTCTTGGAATGTTACAAATCAACGTTTCAAGAATATTAAATGAAACTTTAAATCAAAATTAAGTTGAAAGAATGTTTAATGAACATCATACCATTTAAAAAGTTTCCTCTAACATCAAAAAAACTGGACATTTTTTATGTTCCCAGAACCAACACTGAATTTTTGGAGAACATTTTTGTAACAAAATTCTGTTAGATGGGGATCAGGACAGTTAAGACATTGCACCCCACTTCATACAGCTTATGTTGAATGATTTAGTTGTTCTTTGCTATTTGGTTGTATGTGCCAGTGTTGGGCAAAATTCAGATTTGGAGAATCGGTTCCCTTTCAATTCAGCATTTGGAATTTGAATTCAACTGGCCACATCCAGTTTGACCTGGTATTTGATTTGGAATAAAAGGAAGTGGAACTGACAATTCTATTTCAGAGAAATTTAACACAGGTAATAGATTCTGGAAAATTAAGCATTCTTCTACCCTTGGAGTCAAATTATCATTACAATGTCAAAATGATTTTTCACAAAGACTGTCTTTTCCCTTTGCTGGGTCTATCGTTGTTGGCTGGGGAATTGCATTACCACACCAGAGCAGAGCAGACAGAAACAGAACTTTACAGCAACAAGATGCAGACCTTTAAAGAGTATACCATTCAGTAGTAACTGAGTTTTCCCTTTTTACACATCATTTGTAATTTCTGCTCAGATGGATCCTAGCATGTAGAGCTGGATGATAAACCGATAATGATAATTAGTGCAATATAATTTTTTTTTGATAAACTGATAACAAGAGTTCTAGGCATGTTCGACATAATGTTTATGTGCCAAAAGTGGAGCAAAGCAGCACTACTTATATGTAGCGCACCACACCGACCATTTATCCACTTTACTCGAAGTTCAAACAGCAGCCGGAGCTTACTAGCGTAGATGCATTTACTTGCTGATCGTCTTGGTCATGTGACACTAAACAGTGCTGTGAGATCCAGTGAGAAGCTCTTGAATTCATCGAAGAACATAAATGTCTCAGTGATTAATCTTGTTTAAACCCTAATGAAACAGTGCTGACGAGCAGGAAAAACCAAAAAAGACTATAGATATACAAAGATAGTTCACTCCTACTACTTATGTAAGGGAGAAACTGCAGTGTGCAATATGGCGGAATATGCCCCGCCTTCTAAAAGAAGTATCAAATAAAATTATATCATTAAGTGAGCTACACAGCAAAATCCCCAGTGTTAATTTAACACTCTGAGTGTGGACTCATATAAACACTGAAGCAGTGTTAAAGTTAATGAGATAATTAGGTGATTAATTGAGTGATGATTGACCATTATTGAAGACACCTGATGGTAACAAGCAGAATCACCAAAGGAGAAAATCAAAATTTTTATGTCACTATTTTGCTGATCAGTGTTTGTATTAGTTGGGAGCCTCAAATAAAAAAAAAAAAAAAAAAAGGTAACTGCGTTATAACAGCCAGACAAACCAATGGAAAGGTGATCGTGTGGTGTTGATCGTGTTTTGAGCTAATCATCATGTAGTGACCGAGTTATTTTTTCTTTATTGATTACACCAACAAGGTGAAAAATACAAGATCTGGTATTTTTTTCACACAGATGTTTTTAAGTTACTTCAATGTTAAATACAAAAAATAAAAATAAAAAAAACTTGAATTTAGACACACAGACATTAAGAATCACAACAATGGTGACAATCAAAAAAGCATCTTGTAGCCAATAAAATCTACCCAGTCACCCTTGGCTCCCATCATGCATTGCAGCATGAATAAATTATGAGCAGAATTGTCTTTGTAATTTCTTTTATTCTTACTACATTCTTTTATTTTGCTGTTTTTATTTGACTTTTTAGTAGCTTGTTTTGTGATGTTCAGAGTTGATCTGTTTATCTGAATATGCTGTTTGTCACCATTGTTGAGATTCATATGCTGATTCTTGATGTCTGTGTATGCCTAAATTTAACACTATTTTTTCTATCAGATCAATGATATCAATGATAGTAGTCAATATCCGCCAGCAAACGTCATAATGAGATCCCTGAAGAATGTGTTTGTAGATCTTATACACACATTCTCATATCTGGACTCATCTGCGGACGCGTCTGTGTGTGTGTGTGGTACGTGACCGAGGTATCAGGTTGCGTTCTGTAATGCCCAGCGTGCGCGCTCTCTCTCGCTCTCTGTCTCTCCCGCTCTCTCTCTCTCTCTCTGTATGGGGGCTGTGAGAAAGATATTGGCTTTAATGTCAATAATTAATAAACAATTTTAACAGATCGTGTGTGTGTGTGTGTGTGTGTGTGTGTGTTTGCATTTAATATGACTACGATATAAAAAAGATTCTCAACCTATTAATAAACTGAGAATAATTCAATAGAAATATTAACTCCACATACATTATGGGTGCTGTGATAAAAAACTAGGACGTGTTGATGAAGAATAAACAGAATAAATAATTTTAACAGATCGTGAGATCGTGTGTGTGTGTGTGTGTGTGTGTACGTGTGTGTGTGTGTGTGTACGTGTGTGTTTGCATTTAATATGACTAGGGTATAAAAAGTATCTCAACATATTAATAAACTGAGAATAAATACATTCCCCTTACATTATTTTCGCGAAAGTCTTCCTCGCACAGGCGTCACGATTCTTCAAATGAGAGGTTTACAAAAATCTGTTGTGCTTAACTCCGTGCGTTCTCTCTCTCTCTCTCTCTCTCTCTCTCTCTCTCTCTCCGCCTGCGTGAGAGAGCTCTCCCGTCATCTCGGTCCGCTGCGAGAGAGAATGCGGATAAGTTGGCAAAAACGTTTTAAATGCACTACATCTAACTCAAAGAGTGATATTACTTTAATGTTTAAAGGAACATACTCCCTTTACAGCTGTTGTCCGGTGTCCTGACAATTTATCCTACCCGTCAGATTTTCCTATTACTGCGCATGCGCACATCAATATCGCGTTCTTTTTTATCAAGCTAAACAATGATTTTTAATGTATCTGCTTTACTGTAGGGGCAGGTTTAGGGTTGGGGTAGGTGTAGACTTTAATAAAAACACAATCTAATAGGTAGATTGGTTTATATTTTAACTAAGTTTCTTATTTTAATCATGGTATTCTTACATGATCTAGATTCTAGAATGTGGAGCAACAGATAGTTTTTTTCAATTCAATTTTCAATTTTTCAATTTTCTAATTCCGTCTCAAACGTGGTTCAAAACGTTTTTATTTGTTTAGCTACAATTACATCTATTTTAAATATTAATCAGCTTTTATTCTCGGAATTTGGCGTTGGTTCCGGTTATTTGACAGTGTTTGTAGCTACGGTGCAGACACGGCTCCTTTTATACAGTAGGCTACATCTAATTTTCAGAAAAGTGGTCCAGAGAACATTGTTGGAATGTTTACCGACAGGTCTCATGCGGATATCTTTACCACCGTAATCTTACACTCTGTTTTAAGAAGCTTGTTTAAATAACATCAAGGTATCTTAGAGCATGTTTCGGATTTAACCGTGACGGCGTGGTTGTAAAATACACAGTCCTGGTTATTTTCACAGACTTCAGGCTCTGATTGTAAACAGAATGCTGTGTTTACCCATGTGGAAGTAATCACATTAAAACTTTTACGATGTTTCATACAAACATTTTACAAATAAAAATGTTTACACACCGTGTATCTCTACAAGATGACGAAAAGCAGCATGATTATTAAAAAATAAGAATAAGCACACAATGACATAAATTTTGTTTTAACAAATAAATTAAATTTTGTAGTTTTTTCAAACCTAAAACCACGATGCTCTAATGCAGGGGGTTAGAAGTAGTCAAATGAGCCTCTGATGAATGCAAGGCGCTTACAGAGACTTTTCTTTATGAATTAGACCTAGACTGAAAATCAGTTGTCATAAGTTTGTTTCCAGCAAAATAACTTTTAAAAAGGCGCTACGAATGTCTGACAGAATCTTTACAATAGATTACACTTTCTTTCTCACTGAAATGGTATGATTAACTATGATGTTTAAATGGACCATATTTATTTTCATACTATAAAGTTTTATTTTATTAAAATAAAAACAAGAGGGTCTATACAGTATTATATTACTAAGCATTGATCAAATAATTGCTAAGAAATAATCAGATAATCAATAAGTCAAACTTATCACCCCCACCTGATTTGTCTGATGGCTTGTGATGATATAAATATCTTACTGATACAGACGTGTTAAGATGTTAACTATAATATGTGTAAAGTTCAATATTACTGTTCAAATTGTTTAAAATTTAATCTTTTTTGCTTTAATGTACACACTCAAATCCTTAGACAAATTAAAATAGAATGTATGAAATATTTTTCTCTAAGATATTTGTAATTACAGACTAAAAGCTTTAGATTTATTAAAACAATTGAGTTATACATTTCTCTTGAATACATATACGGCAACCAGTGAGTACATGAAACAGTATAAATACATAAACTCATAAATTCATTGTGATTCTATCATATTAACAATATATATATAACTTAATTTATATACATATCTGACTTTCTCTTCAAAACACAACAAACTTTCTTATGACCTTTTTTTTTTTTATTATTATTTGTTGAACAACCGGTTTGTTGGGGGAAAATACAAACTGTAGTGTTATGTTTCTAAGGTAGGATAGTTAAATCACATCTTTAACCTAAAACATTTTTCATTCAAACTCTCTAACGCACACACTTACACACACACACACACACACACACACACACACACACACACACACACACACACACACACACACACACACACACACACACACACACAGCTTTCACAGACTCCTACAAACTGCAAACAAAACATTTTTAAGTTTGTTTTATTTATCATTTAGCTGTAGCTTAGAACCTAATGGAATTATTTTAAGCATTATTACAAGTATAGATACTGAAGGAGCTCATTAACCTGTTTAACTCTAAAAATGTGAATAATGTCGCTTAAGACTAGTTTGACAAATAAGGGTATGCTCTTAAAACAAGCCTGGCCCCAATTTGAAGCATTCTAACAACGAGTTCAACCATTGCAGAAAATGTATTATAGCACCGCAGTAAGATATAACTCTGTATGTGTGATTAATCAACTTATTAGATGTTCAACATATTATTACAAGTCCCTGCTTACCTAGTTTACGATGAAACTAAAGAATATATGCATGAGCTGACAATTGCCTTTAGAGAAAATCAACAGCAGGACAGAGTATGAAGATTCAATACAGAAAAGCTGAGCGGATGTGACGGAAGAAGAAACTTGAAATTTACTATAGCATCTATAAAGACAGCCTTCATGCTTTCAATGTGGAACTAACCACAGCTATAGACAGACCTTATTCTCAAACCTTATAACTTACACAACACTGGCATACAAACAACAATAGCAACATTTTGGAAGAAATAGTACAGCACCTTAAATCGTCAACCTGCTATCTTGGCACACTTCTCACATCTTTTTTCAAAAGTGTGTTTAACTGTTTAGAAGCAGACGTCTTAGAAGTGGTGAATGCCTCACTTCTTTCTGGGGCTTTTCCAACCCCCCTGAAACTGCAGTTGTTAAACCCCTTCTGAAAAAGAGCAATCTTGATAACACCATATTGAGCAACTATTGACCAATATCAAATCTTCCTTTTACAGACAAGACTATTAAAAAAAGGTAGTTTTTTAATCAGCTGAACAACTACTTAAACTCAGATGGATTCCGGGACAAATTTCAATCTGGTTTCGGACCGCGTCCCAGCACAGAGACAGCACTCATTAAGATAATAAATTATATTCACTTAAATTCTGATTCTGGCAAATTATCAGTGCTGGTACTACTAGATCGGAGTGCTGACACTGTCGATCAGAACATACTACTAGAGAGACTGGAAAACTGGGTCGGACTTTCTGGGAAGGTAATCAATTGGTTCAGATCATACTTAGAAGGGAGAGGTTATTATGTGGGTATAGGTGAGCATAAGTCTAACTGGATGTCCATGACATGCGGAGGCCCACAAGGCTCAATTCTTGCACCGCTCTTATTTAGACTGTATATGCTCCCACTAGGTCAAATAATGAGAAAGAACCAAATTGCCTATCACAGCTTTGCAGATGTTATCCAGGTTTACCTAGACTTGTCACCAAATGACTATAGCCCCATTGACTCCCTCTGCCATTGTGTTAATGAAATTAACAATTGGATGCGCCAAAACCTTTTTTTCAGTTAAACAAAGAGAAAACTGAAGCCGTTGCATTTGGAAACAAAGATGAATTTCTAGGGGGCAAACAACTAAAAACAAGTCAAGAATCTTGGTGTGATTCTGGAGTCAGAATCATTTTTTCTGTTTAGCCGTGCATTTACTGAATGAATGAGTAATGTGCTACGTCCAAACTGGTAGCACTGTATTTTGTCTATAAACATTTTCTATTCTTAACTGTTTTAAATCGTTTAAAAAGTTTTTTTTTTTTTTTTTTTTTTTATTACTTGTTTTACTGTTGTGATTATTATTATTTTTATGATTATTTTACTTCCTTTTATGTAAAGCGCTCTGAATTACCATTTTGTATGAAATGTGCTATATAAATAAACTTGTCTTGCCTAACAGTCCTGGTCATCCTAAATACTGGTCACGCTCAATGAGATGAAGAGATGCAATGATGTCGGTATACATTTGCTTTTCTAACAACTCACTGCCATGTTATATGAATTAAACATTCAAAAAACGTTATCTGTGTGAACGCATATTGATGATTATTGTCTTTCATTAATTTTAATTAATGATGTTCATGGTCGCATTTTTATGCATTGATCCTTCATTTTGGATACGAATCACGACTAACCAATTATGACTAGCCTACACATAAAAAACGTAGATGTGTTCTACATGTCTAAAGTATAAGTCTATAGAAAGAATAAAGCATCCTGATAAACTCATTGATTTAGCTTAAGAACTTTAAAGTATAATCTGCATGCACGATATACCGAACGCTCTTAAAATTGATAGTACACAAAATATGTGTAACAGGACTGATAACACGTTAATGAGATGTTTTTGTTCGTGTCTTACACAACGGTGTGTTACTAAACAAATTTTTCATTAAATTTTAATATAAAAGATAATAGTTTGTTTACAATTTAGATGCTTTTATTATAAAATCACACAAAGAACCATTGTTTGTTTACACGTTATTAATTGAAATAACACTATGTGTTCATTTCCGGTCTGTCTACGAAAATGCTGCGAGACACAAGGCCTCAATCTTACTATTTCTCTGTACATTTAAAGCACTTAAAGTTGAAGATGGTGAGGAAACACTATTTTCTTTGTACGCGTCTCTAAACACGACTTTAATAAATCAGTTGTTTTAAGCAAAAGCGATGATTCAGTGCGTTTTGTTCAGTCATAGTGTTTTAAGTGTCCGCCTTTTAGTTTTGTTCCAGGAAACAGGTATGACTGTAACTGAGCGTTGTCATGTCTGGCTTTAAGAAATTACGAGTTCAGCAGCTTTTAACATCTCTTAATTTTTCACAATTGTAAATGTGTTTAGCTTAAATATTAGTTTTTAGTCAGTTACGTCAAACTTATATTTATGATAGAGCTACAGGTTTCCGGTAGTTGGGCAAACACTTGACAGAGTTTTACTCAAACAGTCCTCAGCGTTATCTTTTAATAAAATATTTCATTGTATGGCACAAAGACAAATTCTGTAACAGCGTTTCATAAATACGTTGATATGTATGTAAACGTACAAATATTTAAAATGACAACAAGCACAATATAGCCTAACAACACAAACACAAATGCTTGTTCTAACTCTTTCACACACTAGTTTTATTCCTGGTAAGTAAGCCTACATTTGCTAGATATCTTGACTTTATCCTAGTGTATAAAGGCACTACTGCGAGGGCTACACTTTGAAACAAGAACAATTTTATATGTCTCCATGAATTTGTTAGTTCTTTCTGAATTTGTTTACAGCAGTTTCGCCACTCTTGTAGTATTTTCCCATCTAATTGTAATCATAGGCCTTGCGCTTTGTTTCCTAGTTTTTGATGTCATGTAAGAGATCTTAGAGGACAATATTTCTGGGGATTTGCTTGATTTAATAAAATATCGCTTTAACCCTTAGTCTTCTTTCGAGACATTTACGTTATATTATTATACTATCCTAGTTTATATCAGGTAAGGTAGTCGAGTCACCAACTGTCGAGTCCGAGTCGAGTCTCGAGTCCCAGTGTTCGAGTCCGAGTCCAAGTCCGAGTCACCAAAAAAGAGTTCGAGTCGAGTCCAAGTCGAGTCACCATTAGAGTCCGAGTCGAGTCTAGACTACTATCGATCCACCACTATTCGAGTCCCAGTAGAGTCTCGAGCTCCCAGTGCCTACATGTCTCCACTCTGCGACCTTCAAAGAACTGATAAAATGTATTAAAGAGGTTCTACATTAAACAAAAATGACACCACTGTCACGATTGCAAAGGGAGTTTATTTATTGATTTGACATATACACTTTGCAACTTCACGACGCCATCAAAAGCATGTGTTTACTTCCATTGTTGTGAACTTGTGATTGAGAACTAGCGTAGAAAATTTACAAATTGCATGTTTAATCATGCTGCATTTTCATGTTGCATTTTAAAAGCATCAGACACAGTGACTATCGCAACAGACAAAAAAAAAAATCATGTAATCTGATCTGACACAGTGACTAGTAAGTTATCAACAAACAAAAAAATTGTGTAATCTGAACCAGACATTAGACTTCGTCGATGTCTGATGCCAAATTGTCAAACATCGCCCAACCCTAGCTTCTTCTGTTTATTATCATATATGCAGTGGTGTCATTTTTGTTTAATGTAGAACCTCTTTAATACATTTTATCAGTTCTTTGAAGGTCGCAGAACACATCTACGTTTTTTATGTGTAGGCTAGTCATAATTGGTTAGTCGTGACTCGTATCCAAAATGAAGGATCAATGCATAAAAATGCGACCATGAACATCATTAAATAAAATTAATGAAAGACAATAATCATCAATATGCGTTCACACAGATAACGTTTTTTGAATGTTTAATTCATATAACATGGGCAGTGAGTTTGTTTAGAAAAGCAAATGTATACCGACATCATTGCATGTCTTCATCTCATTGAGCGTGACCAGTATTTAGGATGACCAGGACTGTTAGGCAAGGCAAGGCTGTCACGTCCGGGATACAAGGAGACACAGTGAGAGATCCAAATGCGAGTACGTCTTTATTTAGGGGCAATCCAAAGAATAAACAGTCCAGGCAGGGGTCAAAACCAAACATATCCAAAACAAACAAGAACACCAGGCTAGACACGACTAGAGACGGACGAGACCAAACAAGAACTCCGTGACACATACTAAGACAGACCGGTACAAATACACAGGGACATGACAAACGCTAATGGGGAATTGACTGTGTGCAATGATTACTAACCAGTGACAGCTGAGTGCAATGAGGAGACAGGGATCGTGGGTAATGTGGTTCATTAAGTGACAGACACCGTGGGGAAGGAGGACATCTAGTGGTTACCCAGGGAACACAACCCAGACACTGTGACATAACCCCCCCCTCTACGGAGTGGCTACCAGACACTCCAAGACATCAGGGACAGGAAAAAGTGGAGAAACAAAAAAACCCCAAAAACAACAACAACAAAAACAACAACACAAAAACAACAACACAACCAGAAGACCAGGAGGGAGGTGGACTGGTGGAGGTAGAACAGGGGAGGGATAGAGGGGCAGGGCCCATGTAGGGGAAACAGGGACAGGAAGCGATGGCTCCACCGGTAGCCAAGGTGTATCAGTCAGTTTAGGGGGCCAGGGTGGAAGACCCGAAAGTTCAGTTGTGCAGACGGCCAGGGAAGAACCCCGCCATTTGAGTGGCCAGGACGGAACCTGCCACTTCAGGGCCCCTGTGGGAGACGTGAGGTAGGTGCTCTGGACGGCCTGTGGAGATACGTGAAGGTGCTCTGGACGGCCTGTGGAGACGTGAAGTGCCTCGGCTTCGCGGGAACCATCTCGGTGCACCCGCATCGGACAGCGCCTCAGGCACCGCCTCGGGAATGGCCTCGGACCCCCGCCTCGGCCTTGGGCACCGCATCGGGAACGTCCACCGCATCGGGTGCAATGGTCCTCGGGCCCCGCATCGGGAACCACCTCGGCCATCGGGAACCGCATCGAACACTGCCTCGGGAATGGCCTCGGGACCCCGCCTCGGTCCACCACGCCTCAGCCTTGGGCACGGCACATATCGGGACCGGCCTCGGCCTCAGGAACCATCTCGGACACCGCCTTGGCCACCGCCTCGGGAATGGCCTCGGACCCTGCATCGGGAACGGCCTCCGGAAAACGCATCGGGCACCGCCTCCGGAACCGCATTTCGGGCACCGCCCTCGGCCCCCGGGGTTGTGTTCCTGGGTTACCGCATCGGGCACCGCCTCGGCATCGGGCACCGCCTCTCGGCATCTGGCAGCGCCCTCGGCCTTCCGGAACCGCATCGGGCACCGCCTCGGCATCGGGCACCGGCCTTTCGGGCCCCGCATTGGCATCTGGCACCGCCTCAGCCTCCGGAACCTCAGCATCGGCCATCCGGAACCGCATCGGGCACCACCTCGGCATCGGGCACCGTCTCGGGGAACCTCCGCCGGGCTTTGAGGAACGGTAGACCCCCCTTTCTCCTCCACCCCTCTCTATGATGGCGAGTCGGTGGCACCTTGTATGGAGACTCAGGCGTTGAGTCGGCCATCTTGTCTGGCAACACAGGTGCAGATTCGGCCATCTTGTGCTGTGGCACTGGGCTGGCGGCCATCTTGTGCTGTGGCGCTGGGGCTGGCGGCCATCTTTGTGCTGTGGCCGCTGGCTCAGCAGCCGTGACCACTGAAACACTCCTGGGAATCTCTAAGATCGGGTTCAACATGGAAAAGTAATCCAACAATGTCTCAACGGCCCTCTTGGGCATTGGCGCTGGGCTGGCGGCCGTCTGGCCTCTTGGCGTGGGGCTGGTGACCACCTTGTTGCTGTGGTCGCTGGGCTGGCGTCCATCTTGGCCTCGTTGGCGCTGGCCCTGCGGCCATCATGGGCCAGTGGCGCCACCATGGACGGGCCCTGCCGCTTCCTTTCCCCTCTCCGTCTGCCATGGTGAGACAGTGGCTCTGATCCGTCACACACACAAGCCCCAGAGTCGAAGGGGGGCCATGGTTGAGAGCGATGTTGAACCTCCTCTCGACCACTCCCCTCCGTCGGCGACCTCCCCTGGTTCCCCCGGAAGACCACCACGCGAGTTCCCTCAAAACGGCTCCTCTCCCGCTCTGTGGCTGGGGAGGAAACGTGAGCAGACATACCGCTGGATCTCAAGTTGACGTAACCACTCTGTCACGACACGCACACAAACAGGTAGATCCAATTGCAGTGTTTTATTTAGGGGCAATCCAAAGAATAAACAGTCCAGGCAGGGGTCAAAACCAAACATATCCAAAACAAACAAACAAACAAACAAACAAACAAACAAACAAACAAACAACAAACAAACAAACAAACAACAAACAAACAAGGCTAGACCCGACTAGAGACGGACGAGACTAAACAAGGACTCCGTGGTACACATACTAAGACAGACCGTAGTAAAAAATACACAGGGACATGACACAAACGCTACTGGGGAATTGGACTGTGTGCAATGATTACTAACCAGTGACCAGCTGAGTGCAATGAGGAGACAGGGATCGTGGGTAATGTGGTTCATTAAGTGACAGACACCGTGGGGAAGGAGGACATCTAGTGGTTACCCAGGGGAACACAACCCAGACACTGTGACAAAGGCAAGTTTATTTATATAGCACATTTCATACAAAATGGTAATTCAGAGCGCTTTACATAAAATGAAGTAAAATAAATCATAAAAAATAATAATAATCACAACAGTAAAACAATTTCAACTTTCAAAAAAAAAACACAGTGCTACCAAAAACAGTTAAGAATAGAAAATGGTTATAGAAAAAATACAGTGCTACCAGTTTGGACTTAGCACATTACTCATTCATTCAGTAAATGCATGGCTAAACAGAAAAAAAATTATTCTGTCTCCAGAATCACACCAAAAGCTTTGACTTCTTTTTAGTTGTTTGCCCCCTAGAAATTCATCTTTGTTTCCAAATGCAACGACTTCAGTTTTCTCCTTGTTTAACTGAAAAAAGGTTTTGGCGCATCCAATTGTTAATTTCATCAACACATTGGCAGAGGGAGTCAATGGGGCTATAGTCAATTGGTGACAAGTCTAGGTAAACCTGGGTAACATCTGCAAAGCTGTGATAGTCAATTTGGTTCTTTTTCATTATTTGACCTAGTGGGAGCATATACAGTCTAAACAAGAGCGGTGCAAGAATATTGAGCCTTGTGGGACTCCGCATGTCATGGACATCCAGTTAGACTTATGCTCACCTATACCCGCATAATAACCTCTCCCTTTCTAAGTATGACCTGAACCAATTGATTACCATTCCCAGAAAGCCCGACCCAGTTTTTCCAGTCTCTCTAGTAGTATGTTCTGATCGACAGTGTCAGCACTGAGATCTAGTAGTACCAGCACTGATAATTTGCCAGAATCAGAATTTAAGTGAATATCATTTATTATCTTAATGAGTGCTGTCTCTGTGCTGAGACGCGGTCCGAAACCAGATTGAAAATTTGTCCCGGAATCCATTTGAGTTTAAGTAATTGTTCAGCTGATTAAAAACTACCTTTTTTTAATAGTCTTGTCTGTAAAAGGAAGATTTGATATTGGTCTATAGTTGCTCAATATGGTGTTATCAAGATTGCTCTTTTTCAGAAGGGGTTTAACAACTGCAGTTTCAGGGGGGTTGGAAAAGCCCCAGAAAGAAATGAGACATTCACCACTTCTAAGACATCTGCTTCTAAACAGTTAAACACACTTTTGAAAAAAGATGTGAGAAGTGTGCCAAGATAGCGGGTTGACAATTTAAGGTGCTGTACTATTTCTTCCAAAATGTTGCTATTGTTGTTTATATGCGAGTGTTGTGTAAGTTATAAGGTTTGAGAATAAGGTCTGTCTATAGCTGTGGTTAGTTCCACATTGAAAGCATGAAGGCTGTCTTTATAGATGCTATAGTAAATTTCAAGTTTCTTCTTCCATCACATCCGCTCAGCTTTTCTGTATTGACTCTTCATACTTTGTCCTGCTGTTGATTTTCTCTAAAGGCGATTGTTAGCTCATGCATATATTCTTTAGTTTCATCGTAAACTAGGTAAGAAGGGACTTGTAATAATATGTTGAACATCTAATAAGTTTGATTAATCACCACATACAGAGTTTTATCTTACTGCGGTGCTATAATACATTTTCTGCAATGGTTGAACTCGTTGTTAGAATACTTCAAATTGGGGCCAGGCTTGTTTTATGAGCATACCCTTATTTGTCAAACTAGTCTTAAGCGACATTATTCACATTTTTAGAGTTAAACGGGTTAATGAGCTCTTTCAGAATCTATACTTGTAATAATGCTTAAAATAATACCATTAGGTTCTAAGCTACAGCTGAATGATAAAACAAACTTAAAAATGTTTTGTTTCCAGTTTGTAGGAGTCTGTGAAAGCTGTGTGTGTAAGTGTGTGCGTTAGAGAGTTTGAATGAAAAATGTTTTAGGTTAAAGATGTGATTTAACTACAGACAAACATCCTACCTTAGAAACACACAACACTACAGTATGTGTTTTCCCCCAACAAACCAGTTGTTCAACAAATAATAATAAAAAAAAAGGTCATAAGAAAGTTTGTTGTGTTTTGAAGAGAAAGTCAGATATGTATATAAATGAAGTTATATATATATTAATTAATATGATAGAATCCCAATGAATTCATGAGTTTATGTATTTATACTGTTTCATGTACTCGCTGGTTGCCGTATACGTATTTTCATTTTATCTATTTTCATTTGTCTAAGGATTTGAGTGTGGACATTAAAGCAAAAAAGATTAAATTTTAAACAATTTGAACAGTAATATTGAACTTTACACATATAATAGTTAATCTCTTAACACGTCTGTATCAGTAAGACATTTATATCATCACAAGCAGTGAGACAAATCAGGTGGGGGTGATAAGTTTGACTTATTGATTATCTGATTATTTCTTAGCAATTATTTGATCAAAGCTTAGTAATATAATACTGTATAGACCCTCTTGTTTTTATTTTAATAAAATAAAACATTATAGTGTGAAAATAAATATGGTGCATTTAAACATTGTGGTTAATGATACCATTTTTATTGAGAAAGAAAGTCTTATCTATTGTAAAGATTCTGTCAGACATTCGTTGCGCCTTTCTAAAAGTTATTTTGCTGGAAACAAACTTATGACAACTGATTTTCAATCTAGGTCTAATTCATAAAGAAAAGTCTCTGTAAGCGCCTTGCATTCATCAGAGGCTCATTTGACTACTTCTAACCCCCTGCATTAGAGCATCATGGTTTTAGGTTCGAAAAAAC
Organism: Cyprinus carpio; assembly: GCF_018340385.1. NCBI lineage: Eukaryota > Metazoa > Chordata > Actinopteri > Cypriniformes > Cyprinidae > Cyprinus > Cyprinus carpio. Next base: position 27,003,630 of record NC_056610.1, read on the forward strand.
TACAGAATTTAATGTATTTGTTAAAACAAAATTTATGTCATTGTGTGCTTATTCTTATTTTTTAATAATCATACTGCTTTTCGTCATCTTGTAGAGATACACAGTGTGATGGTAAACATTTTTATTTGTAAAAGGTTTGTTTGAAACATCGTAAAAGTTTCAACGTGATTAATTCCACATGGGTAAACATAGCATTCTGTTTACAAACAGAGCCTGAAGTCTGTGAAAATAACCAGGACTGTGTATTTTACAACCAAGTCGTCACGGTTAAATCCGAAACATGCTCACCTTGATGTTATTTAAACAAGCTTCTTAAAACAGAGTGTAAGATTACGGTGGTAAAGATATCCGCATGAGACCTGTCTGTAAACATACCAATAATGTTCTCTGGACCACTTTTCTGAAAATTAGATGTACTGTATAGGACGAGCCGTGTCTGCACCATAGCTACAAACACTGTCAAATAACCGGACCCAACGCCAAATTCCAGAATAAAAGCTGATTAATATTTAAAATAGATGTAATTTTAGCTAAACAATTAAAAACGTTCTGAACCACGTTTGAGACGGAATAGGGCTTGGGCGCCGCGTTGCATTCTGGGACGTGGCGGCCATGTTGATGGCGTCGTGAATGTAAACATACAGCAAGTCGAACGAGAAGAAACAGAGTTTGGAGAAAAGGAAAAAAATATGTTAAAATCGCGCGGAAAGGTTGTGGGATTTACAGGGAACGCTAAGTAGGGATGCCAGGGATCGGTATGTGGACAAAATCGGCACTATTAACGGTTTGGATCAATATGAAAATCCCAACAAAGAGTGGAGCACCGACGACGAGTTGCTGCCGCACTTTTGCGTTACAGATATCTTCGGCTACCTTGTTTGTTTTGTGAGCGCCTACACTTCAGAACAGTTCCCGAAGCTACAAGTCATTGGAGTCTCATGTGCAGTTCACAAATGGATGGGTTAAGGAGCTGCAGATCATAAAAGCCGCAAACAGTATACAGTAATCCGGACAAAGGTAAACTGCACTCCGCCTAGTTGCTAGTTTAGTAACCGATAGTGCTACAACCATTCACATGTACTTTTAAACTAATTATGTGTTTCAAAAGTGTTAGTTAGTAGCTGTCAACCCTCCCGTTTTTTTCCGGGGGTCCTCATGTATTTGAGCTCTTTTCCCGCTGTCTTCCCGTTGTAGTATTTTCCTGTAAAAATATCCCGTTAGCCCTTCCATCGGACCTGTCAGTCTCTGTGCTGTTGTCCTGTTGCTACACAGTTGCCCTTCCAGCAAAACAGACATTTTCAAACCATTGTTTTGCTTAACGTTACTTGAAAGCAATTAGCGTGATATTGGCCTTTTTAAGATAACAGCGTGGTTGTTGTGAGAGCACGATTTCACACCAATGTAAGCAAAGTCACGTTAGACATAGCTTCACAATCTCGCTTAGTTAATGCAGCAGTTTTGTAGTACGAATTTTTGCTGTCAGGAGAGGGACAGCAACACAGAAAGACGAATGTAGAAATTTTCCGGTTTTTTGGATGAGTAGCCCAGGAAATTTCCCTTATTTTCAGTGTTTTTACTTAAGCTATATAAATTAATATTCAGATATTATACCTCACTGGGTCTCCGTGGTCGCGCCTCCAAGCAGGAAAGCAGTGGCAAGTTAATCCATTTTTTTTCAAAGGGCGATTATGTGTTGCGCTATTACACCCCACAATACAGCAACGGTTTACCATGGTTGAAATAAATGATTAATTAATTAAATTAAGACACACGGCTGAGAGGGAGTACGTCTAAACACTGCGCAGTAGTCCGAGTAGTAGAGTAGCAGTAAAGGAGGCCATCAGCATGGCGGCCACGCCAAGTAATGATGTCACGACGCCCAAGCCCTATTAGATACGATGAAAAAAACTCTCCTTTGAAGAATCGTGACGCCTGCGCGAGGAAGACTTTCGCGAAAATAATGTAAGGGGAATATATATTCTTTTATTGATTTATTCTCAGTTTATTAATAGGTTGAGATTCTTTTTATACCGTAGTCATATTAAATGCAAACACACACACACGTACACACACACAGACACACACAATCTCACGATCTGTTAAAATTGTTCATTAATTATTGACCTTAAAGCAAATATCTTTCTCATAGCCCCCATACAGAGAGAGAGAAAGCGGGAGAGACAGAGAGAGAGCACGCACGCTGGGCATTACAGAACGCAACCTGATACCTCGGTCACGTACCACACACACACACACACGCGTCCGCAGATGAGTCCACATATGAGAATGTGTATAAGATCTACAAACACATTCTTCAGGGATCTCATTCATCACATGGTCACTGAAAAAACAACACATTTCCCCCCCTCGGAGCGGATGGATTTCACGGAATGGAATTTCTGAATACAGCCAGAAGGCTTTTCAATCTACAAATCACCATCAGGCACCATAGATTTTACTATAGTAACACGAAGTGCACCATGATATTTGTGGCAAAATGATTTTCATATAGAATTTTATTACATTATTAATGTAAACATACTAAATATATTAGTAAGTAGTAATGAAATATAATTACAGTATTTTTGTGATTAAGATTAACATTTGTGCATATATAGTAAATGATAATATACAAATAAGAAGAAGCAATAAGGCATAAAAAAATATATAAACATAATTAACCATTGCTGAAAGTTGGGGCCACGAAGATAAGACTTTAACTTTGATTTAACTCATGGACAGAGGACAGGGATCTCAGATAAAAAGGAAGACGGTTCCAGAGCCTAGGTCCAACAACGGCAAATGCACTATCCCCTCTTGACTTTCATCCGTGTTCGAGGCTGAGCAAGAGAGTAATTGTTTGCAGACCGCTGGCACCTGACTGATGTGTTCAAATTTAAAAGTTCAGACAGGTACGATGGTGCAAGACCATTAAGAGATTTAAAAACAAACATCAATATTTTAAAATCAACTCCATGATGAACCCGCAACCAATTTAGAGACATTAAAATAGGAGTATATGTTTGCGTTTGCGGACGTATCCCATTAAAAATCTGGCTGCAGCGTTTGCACCATTTGAAGCCTTGTAATAGAGGACTGGGAATTCCAGCATATAAATAATTACAATAGTCCAATTGAGAGAAAACTAAAATCATGTGTGACTCTTTCAGATCTTTGGTGGACAGAAATGGCTTAACTCTAGACAGAAGTTTCAGATTAAAAAAGCCTGACTCACTACTGTGTTTATGTGATGAACAAACTTAAAGGAAGATTCCAGAGTTATTCCCAGACTTTTCACAGTAGGTTTGATATAAGAGTGCAACAATCCACAACATCAGCATCAACAATGTTTGTTTTTCCTTTCCCCACAGAGGGCCCAAACACAATTGCTTCAGTTTTGCTCACATTAAGGTGTAAAAAAATTTAAGGACATCCATAATCTTATGTCATTTAGACAGTCAAGCAAGGTTTCTAACAAGACTTTCTGGTCAGTGTGCTTAAAAGGCAGATAAATTTTTGAGTGTCCTCTTAATAAAAGTGAAGAAGATACTCCATTCCTTCTAAGAAGTAGAAACTTAGAGGATAGCATATATAATGTAAAACAGAGTTGGGGACAAAATGGATCCCTGGCAGAACACCTCAGCTAAGGAGGAGCTATGGATGAGACACTGAGCTTCCAATGCCAACTGAAAGGTCCTGTCAGTAAGAAAAGAT
>NC_056610.1:27008343-27104831 GCF_018340385.1 Cyprinus carpio
CCCCTTTTCACTCCTACTGTTTTTTTCCCCTATATATGTAAATGCGGTTTTATGCAAGCCAGGTGTTTTGTGCTGCTTAAATATTCCTGATGACAGGAAACGGTGTGCATGCAATCAATTCCTGGCAGAGGGTGTTATGGAAATGGAGTCCGGGATACAGTGGCAAAGGTCTGGGATGGAGGTGCCCTCTAGAGGAGCTCATGGTACTCCAGCTTGAGATTATGAACAAATTCAGACAAATAAATAAAAGATACCATAAATCCCTCCAAAAAGTCACAACTGTACAGTAAAATAATAATTAATTAAGTGAGTAAGGTTTTTTCATTTGTTTGAAAGAAAAATAAAACTACATTGTTACAATATCACATTTTACGGTCTGATTATGTAATCTAGTTGGACAGAACAAGGATTGCTGTCGTCCTATATGTAATAAAAACAAACAAAGCATAACATTAGCCTATTTCAACTAGATGAGAGATAGCTGCATACCATTTATCTTTTGCGCATTTTCCCTCTTCTTTTTGTGAGGTGACGTAAAATAAAGGGAATAAAGTGAAAATGAAATGAATGAATGAGATACGCTCGGAGCGTGTCTTGACTAAATTCTGCACTTCCTGAATTTTCTCATCAAAGTGCAGATGTGCTGAGATGTAAAAGATTTATTTCACAGTGTAGACAGCATCATTGATCATAACAGGAGTTTTTTGAGAGTGCTTGAACTCGCTCTAGACTACAGTCAGTTTTGTTCTCTGATCATTTAAATGTTCTTTGCTCGCTTTTGGTGTATTTTTTAATTCGCTGTTTGAATAACTGTGGAAATGAAAGCGTAGCTTACAATGTTTTTATTAAACTGTGATCAAGTTAAATACAAATTCAGTCGCATTAAAATATTTTATAACTTGACCCCAATATCTAGTTCTGGCTAAAAAGGCAGGTTTATGATGCACGTTGGGTAAACATTAGGCTACTTTTAGCCGTACCTTGGAGTTGGTTCACCCTCCGTATGCGTCTGACTGAGGGTTTTTTTCCAGGCACACACTCCAAGTCCCGAGCAGTTATTGACCCTCACGCTCACAGACAAATACATACAAAAGTATGTTAAAAAAAACTCTCTGCAAGTAACTTTAACAATGAATAATCTATATTTAATTTACACTGTGGAGTACAGATCAACCAGTCGACTGGACATTTTTTGTTTTATTTCAGCTGATCTCTGTTCAAGACTTGCACACAAACTGAACTGCAATCATTTTCCAAAATGTTATTTGTGTGGAGAAATTATGAAGTGTGTAAACAGCCGTTAAAAAGAGACACTTAAGACAAACACAAAGAGGAGAAAATACTGTATCAGTAGAGCAAGTTCATGATGCGTGAAATATTGGAAGAAAATCCTGAATATTGAATTGGGGGTAATATGAGTGTATGTCTGAGGGGAACTGTTTTCAGAAAAGTTTACATGGTGTTTTCTTTTCATCTTGTCCATGTATAATGCATTTAAAGTAGTGTTTCAGCATATTATCATCTAAAAAACATCGCAAGAATTAGATGTTTTGTTTCCAGTCAAGACTTGGAGAAACTTGTCCATGCCTTTATCACCAGCAGAGTGGACTATTGTAATGGTCTCCTCACCGGCCTTCCCAAGAAGACCATTAGACAGCTGCAGCTCATCCAGAACACTGCTGCCAGAATTCTGACTAGAACCAGAAAATCTGAGTATATCACACCAGTCCTCAGGTCCTTACACTGGCTTCCAGTTATATTTAGGATTGGTTTTAAAGTAATTTTACTCGTTTATAAATCACTCAAAGACCTAGGACCAAAATATATTGCAGATATGTTCACTGAATATAAACCTAACAGACCACTCAGATCATTAGGATCGAGTCAGTTAGAAATACCAAGGTTCACACAAAACAAGGAGAGTCCGCCTTTAGTTACTATGCCGCCCGCAGCTGGAATCAGCTTCCAGAAGAGATCAGATGTGCTAAAACATGAGTCACATTTAAATCTAGACTCAAAACTCATCTGTTTAGCTGTGCATTTATTGAATGACTGGGGTCCAACTGTTGCACTGTTTTTTTACATTTTCCCTGTATTTTTAAAAATCTTTTCTTTTTTTAACGTTTTAAATTTTTTAAAAAAGCCCAATTTTTTTAAATATTTCCAAATTTTTAAAATTGTTTGGTTTTTTTTTGTTTTTTTTTTCTTCATGATTATTTTTACTTTCTTTTAAAAAAACACTCTCATTCCCTTTTGGGGTTTTGAAATGTGCTATATAAATAAACTTCCCTTTTCCTTGTTTATAAACACAGCCTTTTTTTACAGGGCAACCAAAAAAACGCTGCTTACGCCCCCTTTTCAAGAGTGAATCGGGTCCATTTTCGGGCTTTTTTTTTCTAAAGAACTTTTATTTGTGTTTTTATTCTATATTTCATTTCCCTGTTGTTGATTTGTTTATTTGTTCTTTTTGGGGACGTTTTTTGTCTTTAAATTTTTGAACTTTAATTTGTTAGGTTTCTAGTTTTGCTGGGTATAAAAATTGGAATAAAATTGCAACTAAATTTGGGTTTTTTTTAAAATTTTTGGGTGCATATAAGCTTTTTTATTAGAAAAAAAAAACATGGGTAAAAAAAACAGATAACCAACTATTTTTTTTTTTTGTGAAAGGGCCAGTAAAAATATTGGCAACCAAAAAAATTTAAAAACCACGGCCCCGGTTGGGGACCAGAAAAACCCGTATCTGATTATGTTCAAAACAAAACCCAAAAAATTATAATACAATAAAAAAAAATAAAAAAAAAGAACAAAATGCATATAGTAGATATTTGGTATTCATAAGATTGTCGTAATAAAATAAAAAAGGGTCTTATTTTGCGATTACTGTGAACATTTTTTCTTTGTGACTGTAAAGGAATCAAATTTTCCCACGTAAGGATTTGCTGTCTGGTTTGTTCTGGGACGCACTGGAAAAATCACATCTACAGGGTTACTATGAAAATTACTGTCCATTGTTTATTACCCAAAGTACTGTCTTGATACAAAAAAGGGCCACTCACTTCTTCGACCCGGGGTTTTTGTTACATTCATGAATGAAAATCTATTCAAAATCGACGACAGAATTTCCCCCCCTGAAGAATCAAACACAAAACAAAATTTTTAGAAGTTACTATTTTATAAACTCTGAACTGAGTTTAACCCGAAAATCCATCAGAGTCAAATCAAAGAAAAAAAACCTATGTATTTAAAGTTTGACGGGGGACACAATCTAAATTAAGTGTAAAGTTTAAAACGTTCTTTAATTGGCCGGCCATGCAATGTTAAAAATACATCAACGGGGGTTTAAAAAGAAAAAAAAATCTGAACAAATGAATCTGAGCCAACCCTTTTTTTCCGGGAGTAGCAGGGCAGCACGGCAAAATGAAATGAGGAACATTAAAAAACACTCCCTTTTTTTTGAAAAGGGGCTCTTTTCCCCAGCCCCCCAGGCTACCCCGGAACCCATTAGCCATCCCCGGGTCGGGATGTACACTTTTTTAGTTTAGCATAATCATTAAATCTGATTGACTCTTGCATCTTGCTCAAAAATGAACAAAATTTTCTATTTTTCCTATTTAAAGTGATTTTCTGTATCTTGTTACTGGTTTGACGGGGCAGAAAATAAACTGTGACTGTAAATTGTGGCAATCTTTCTGAAGTGGAAAAAAAGATGTTTAAACGTTCCAAAAAAACCCAGACGATCTGCATCAAAAAAAAACTAAGGCCAGGGGTTTTGAATGTTTTAAAAATCTTGTTTTGGCCCAAAAAGGGGAAATAGGCTGAGCTCTAAAAAGGGGAAAAGGGACAAATAAAGGTTAAAAAATGAAAAGGCCAAAACCGGCCCCCAAGGGAAAACCACTGGAAACAAGGGTAATCTCTGACCTTTAAACCCCCCAAAAAACAAACCCGGGGGGTCTAAAACCTCAACCCCAAGTGAGTCCCAACCAAACCTCTTTCGGGGCCAATAAATAATAAGTGCAAAATCAAAAAATGGCTCTTGATCAAAGAATAAGAATAATGTTTTCGAGTCAAAGCCCTCAACACATTTTTTGACTTTTACCGGCCTCAGACTGTAAATTTTCAAAAACCCCACTGAAGGGGTTCAAAAAAAGGGTTTTTAACTTTGAGATGATTACACAAATGAGAGGGAAAAATTTTCCGTTTTTGCAAAAAAAAGATTTTACATGGGGTGAACGTTTTGAAGTCCCCCCGGCAAATTCTTTTTTTTTTTTTTTTTTGGACAGGGGGTTTCAGCGCAACTTTAATGATGCTGGAACAACCCCCCTCGTATGGGGAAATTCAGCTACCAATTTAACAAAAAAAAAAAAACAAACAAAAAAAATTACTTTTAAAGGGTTTTTTTTTTTTTATTTCTGTAATGCTTGTTAATCATTTTAAGTGAGAAGTACCTCATGGCACCAATTTTCCTTTTTCCAAGGAAAATTCAACCAAACTTCTCCTTTTTCTGGGGAAAACCTGGGATAAAGAGCTTTTTCTGCACTTTCTCCCCGAACCAGCTGACCTTTAAAGACCATGTTTTTTCCATTCATGGCCCACCTACATAACCAAGAAAAACACAACATTAAAATAAAAAAAAACCCCAAAAAAATTTAAAACAATCACCCACATTCGCCATGGACCTGCAGTGCTTTGGGTATGGTGCGGTTTCTCCCCCGTTCCTTGATCCCAAAGAGAGACCCAAACAACCTCCCTATCAAACCCCTGACCCCACCTTGTGTCTTTGCAATCTCTGCTGCTGGGCCCTAAAAAAATATCTCAATATTTCATCACTACATGAAAAAGTTACATAAGTATGCTAAATCCTGAACGTTCATAAAAGTGTAAAATTTATGTATTCCTTTTAAAACCTTTTCGGGAGGGGGTAAATTGTGTTTTTTTAGATGAAAAAAAAATCATTAAATCTTAAAAGTTTGAAAAATGGATGAGGGTGATGAAATGAAACACTATTTTTGGGGAACTGTTGATTTAAAAAACTTATCTCACCTCGCTCCGGGTTTAGATCTGGCCCGGCACCACTCTCTTTGAGAAACCAAACCAACATAAAGCTCCCGTCCGGGATGCGGTTCATCTCTCTAAAAACCTATGCTGTTCCTCCTGCGTGATCATAACAGAAAAAGAGACATCATACTAAACTTGTCAGAAAAGCAACAAAAAAAAGGGTCCTATATTCCCAAAAAAAGAGAAAATTTCTGAAAAAAATTTTATTTTAAAACCATAAAAATGAGAAGGTTTTTTTTTCATTGGGAAAAGATTTGGAGAAATTTTATTAAATCACTTGTCTCGGAGTCAAAACAAAAATACTTTCCAAACACACTTTTAAGCTAAAAACGTCTTAATGCTGGATTTGTTTCATCTTTTTTCTTCTCCAGATGTTAACTGATGGACTGAAGGCTTGGAAATTTTGATGTTTTTTCACTGTTTGGACTCTCTTTTTGCGGGACCCCTTCCCCCAGAGCATCCCTTGATGAACACTGATGCAATGCTAGATTTCACAAATCTTGAAAAACAAATTTTTTAATCTTGGGTGGACTCAGGGGGAGGACTTTTCAGCAATTTTCATTTTTTGGGGATTTTTCCTTTTCCCACCGAGATTTCAACAGTTGACGAGATTTGGGGCCCCGTGTTGTGAAGAACTTTTTTTGGGTGAACCACGGTGATAACAATGGAATCTCCCAAACCACTCTGAAACTTGGGATTGTGCATGTGCTGGGGGTCTTCATGTGGTCAGTCAGTGTATCGGGCTTTGGCCTTCGCCCCGACTTTCTGCGAGGGACCCGCTTGGGGGGACAATAGGGAAATTTACGTCAGCGGTTTAAAAACTCACTTATTTGGGCGCTCTGGAAGGGCGATGTGCATCTGAGAAAATATCCCCCAAGTCCCCAGTTCAGTTTTGGAATCATCCCGGTGGGGAAAACCCAGCACTGCTTTTTTTCCCCAAACAGGTTCGAAAATTTTCTCTTAGAAAAGATCTTATTCTCCACATCCTTTTTGGCCCGGGCAAAGCCGTACCCCCTGATCCCGAATTTTGGGTGTTTTGTATCAGACAAATGAACCTTAGGTTTTGGGCCTGTATTTGACTTCAGCGCTGATGGCGGGAGTTTAAACCCAGTTTTGATTTGCTGCTTTTTTTTGAAATGAATGAGGGTGAAACCCAGCTTTGGCGGGGGTTTATCACTTCCAAAATTTTTCGAATTCGGTTTTTGATTAGGATGGATCTCCTTTGGGTTTAAAAGCTGATATTGGCCCTCCGGGGGTTCTGATTCATGTTGATCTTCTGATCTGCAAAAAACCCAGGTGTTTTGATCAAAAAAATTCAACATGTTATTCTTTTTTGCAGGTATTTTATGTTGCAGGTTTAATGCTCGTTTAACCTTTGAAAAATTTTTTAAACATTAATTAAAAATATTGTAAAACCCTAGACCAGGACAAAAAAATTCACCAAAAAATTTAATTAATTAAATGCTCCAGAATTTAAATTAGTAACAAAAAAAACTATCAAATTTTCCCTTTTTCAAAGTGAATGCAGCGATTGTGAATCACAGAGTCATTAAATCACCCATTTCCTTGGGGGGCGTTAGAAACAACCCTGATGCCCCACTGGGCCAACAAGAGATGCTCTTTGCGTCTGCAAACGTATTTTTTTTTTTTAGAGTGTTTGCTCATCTGCTACATCTATAGGCCTTTATCAGGGGTAAACAGGGTTTGAAGATGTCTTTAAAAAGTTTATGATTTAGAATCGGAAAAGGGCATCTTTAAGAGTCTGTCGATTTGTACACAGCAGATGCTTTTCCCGATCAAGTGATCTTATCTTGCAGCTACATGCTTCTAGGAGAATGTCTTCAAGGTTTTAGTTTCTCACAGGTAGATGTTGTGAAGCAGGTAGTTTCAATCACATTTGCTTTGGTAAAATGACAGTTGTAGAATCTGTGCTGGAAAAACGAAGCTTAGAAAAACCCTTTTCGTTAAAAAATTAAATAAATAAAGAAAAAAAAAGAAAATTCTTAAAAAAGAAAAAAAAAGGTACATTTCTGACGCTGCCATAAACCAGCCCTAAAAAGCATATGGTCAACAACAAACATATTAAACGATTGCATTCATTCATCAATAAATATCCACAATAAACGTATTGCTCATAAAAATGGCATCTTCGCCTGAAAACATTAGCTGTAAAATAGAGGATGGATATGATTGATTATATGAGTTAGTTAGATATTAAAATGTTAAATGCTTTACCTTCTCGGTGAGCTTCTTCGTTTCTCTTTTCTGAATTTGTTTCGTGGATCTTCACTGTTTAGAGTTGCTGTAAATAAAACGCGTGTTTCGGGAGGATGTTTATCTTTTTGGAAATTAGTCGATATATTTGACGAAAAACGCTAATGTTGAGGGTAATTAGAGCTACGCTTGGCACGAAGCAGTTCATTAAATCAAGAAAAAGCTGATGAATCGGTGAGGTTTTTTTTAAGTAGTGCAGTTTAGTAGTGATGTGTCGTTCGTGAACGAAAACCCATTCTTTTAGAAACGAGAAGCCGACCCCGCTGGAAGACAATCTCAGCTGGGCTCTATTTAGCCAATTTAGCAATTCTGAAGGTTTGTGTGTTGGCAGCACGTTTTATTCATTGTTTTCCAATGAATTCCTTATTTTTTATGCAGGTTTTCTTTACAAAAAAAAAAAAAAAAAAAAACTACACAGGCCAGGTACACAGAGGCGTGAGCCCGATTTAAACCAAGCGCATAAGGTAGAAAGACACTGCATTGTTTCACATCGGTCTCCTCAGAGAGTTTTCTCAAAAACAGGACAAATTATCACAGAGAGGAGAAATCGCATCAGCACATCCAAGCTGTTGGGTGAAATAATGCAAAAACAGGCAATATGATGTCTAAAACGTAAGTCTCTTAATAAAACTTCTAGTTTATTGAACTGTTGTAAAAAAAAATATTACATTTGTATAAAAAAACAAGGCATTCTTCCGTGTGAAATTGATTAACTATATGACGTGGTATAAATATACACATTTTCTGCCCCTGTGTCTTGAATTTGTGATCATTCGGTTTGTATTTTACTGAAACATGCAGTGAAAGAGCACACTGTACATGTGCACGCGCACTAGACTTCATGTAATGTGTAGGTTGTTTTAATGTTGTTTTTTTTGGGCATTGTGAGATCGAGCAAAATAGCTCACTTTAATGTATAACTAATTTTTTCATTGTTATGGAATAAACTAAAAACATCATCCTTTTTACCTCAGTTGTGTTTCTTCCAGTTTATGCGAGCTGTTACGCTCATTTGTTCTAAGTCTTCACAAAAAGAGAGACAGAGCAGAGTGAGTGTAGCGCTAACTTGTATTCTGTAGTCTGCTAACTTACTGCAATTCTCTCTGATGAGAGTAACTTACGCTGGGAAGAAAAAATCTTTACAGAAAGCTTGCACGAATTGGTAAGCAGAAGGTTGCTGGTTCGATCTCTGCAGTGTTCACCACTGGTTGTGTACTTCCAGGCAAGGCTCTTTTACTCCCAGGTGGCTGCAGGTGGATTGGGATCCCTGTAATAAGTGGCAATATTTGGAGCTACATTGGTTTACTTGCAGTAGTTCCTATTTTGTTAGTTAATTTGTTTAATATATTGATTTTTGCTTATATTAGTAAATATATTTTGGTAATATTCTTCTGTTTGTTTCTTTGAGTTAGTATTGTTTTTTATTTGTATTTTTATCTAATTGTTTATATTAAAGTACTTTATTTTTGGTTGGTTTAATAACTAACCAATATTTGATTTAGGATACATGAGGGCAGTAGTGGGAAACGGGAAAAAGGTAAATATAGGTAGGAAGGTGAGGAGGTGAAGCCTGTAGCACCTGGGTGATGGGCATTATGGTTTTTGTTTATTTACCAGCGCGAGAGATTGCTGTATGTTTTTGCTCAGTTGAACAATAAACCAAGCCACAACCATGAATACATTTGAATTTGATTTCGTTCTGCCTGCGTACATTCACCTGCCCAGGGTGCTAGAAGTTGCGTTTGAAAGTTTGATTAAGTTTAATGTTCCTTTTGTTTGTTGACAACACGGCCACCACAACAAGTAAAAAAACCCGCCCATGATAAAGAAAGAAGAGAAATGTCCTGGATTCGCTTCGGATATTATGGGATACCCGAAGGGAAAAATCAGCCAAGGATTGTTTTATTCACCATTCATGGATTATCTGCTGGCATGAGACAGAGGCCGATCCGAGCTAGGAAATCTCCAGTTGGTAGTACTGCTAGAAATGCTGTATGGGAAAACGGGTGGTTCAGAAAAGTTATCATGACCCTTAAACTTGGACGCTTTAAGTGTATTGCTGTGCGCTTGTTGAAATTTTATCAACGCATCCGGTGGCAACATTTATAAAAAGTAAAGTAAAGCCCAGTGAGAAGTGCGCTTGTGTGGATGAAGAGGATTTGTTTGTATAAAACAAATTGTGTCAATAAACGTTTTGATACCTTGTTGTCGATGTGACATCACTGATTATTATCAACAATTAATTAGCTATAGTTGCACAAAAAAATGACAGCTGTGGAGAGGCCAGAATCAAAGCGGTCAATTAAATTGATTCTAAAGGAATGTGCTCCGTTATATCGAAACTTGTCAAGAAAACGCACTGCAAAACCTAACCAGCTAAAAAGCTTAGGGATTTAAAATCGTGCCCTATAGAATTAAATGAATGCCGACGCAGTGAAACACTCAGCTCACTTGTTCATAAGTGTTCTGAGAAGCACTCGTATACATGAAACTTTTATGAATTGCCTCTAAAACAGAAGATGAAATATCATCCTAAACTAAAAACTGAGGAGAAGATGAAATATGTCATGCATTTAGTGAAGATGTGAAGGAGTGGCGTCTAAGGGGGTTATCCATACTCACAGCCAAAAGAACCTATGACGCAGGATGAGTTAAGATGGAATAACTGGAAGACCCCCCCCAGATTTCTAACGGCTTAAGGTAAGAGCAAGTAATGTAAAATCACTCACCACTGGTTATATCAAAGATTTCGCAACATCCGGGCGCGCATTAATGCGGAGGACGAATGGGAATGGGATCTAGGGGAGAGGGAGAGCAGCTGTGCTTAAACGCTCCGAAGCTTTAAAAAAGGAAACATCCATATCGAAGTGCAAGGAGGAAAGGCTAGTAGAGAAAGGAGCAAGTTGGACGCTTGAAACAGACTTGGCAGCTAACAACGCAAGCTTCAGGTTTTAGAAGTGAACTCATCACACAGCGTTGGTTCAAGCGATCTGATGGATGAACTCTTATTTGCGAGGAGGAGCAAAGCCAAAGATCCCTCGGTTTAGATCCTCTTGCCAAAGAAACTGTTGTCCCACCTGAAAAATGTGTCATGCTGCACCTGTCCGGCATCAGTTTTTAGGCCAAAAACAAGGATTGGCTGACCTGCGAATGTATGGAAGGCCATTTGGGGGGCCAGACAGAGCTCCATATCAAGAAGTACAGAATGCAAATGGCGTTCAAATTTGGGACTATATGAACTTCTCAAACTCAAAGCCGGGTAAACAACCAAAATGACCATGGTGGGGCATTATGCCAAAAAACAAAACGAAAAATCACTGCACAGTTGGTTCAGAAAAATATAATTACTCTGTTGTTACTCCAAGAAATCGGCAAATTTTGATGGAGCCCTCTCAATATAAATCCTTATTAGAAGCCTTTGACAATTGATGTGGGGGGAAGAGGAAAACGAATAATCCTAGCGGACATGTTTGCAGTTCCGGAACAGTGCAATAGGGGCAGCCAAGGATCTTGTGCATAGTTGTCAACATATGACCTCCAGATCAAGCTAATCAACAGAGCCAAGAATTTCTGCTCAGCATTTTGGAGATAGATGAATAACAATGGATCTGCTGCCATGGAAAAAAATATTTAACTGGAACCCGTTTAAAGGTGAAGATGTAAAAGGATTTCACTACAAACTCAGGGGGGAGGAAAAATGGAGGAATATGGTCATGTGATCTGCAAAGAAAGAAGTGGACAGAGAGACTACATCATTGATATTGTAAAATTTTCTGAGAGACAAGTGAAAATTGCTTTTAGATCCAGTTTCTTTGGAAATCATTTCAAGATCCACAAACATCCGAACGTTAAGGCCTCGTAGCAGCCATGCTACTTACAAAGAAGGAAGAAGGGGAGCCGCTACGACTGCTACGGAATGTCACTCCTGTGGGAGGGAAGAAGCGGATGGCATGGCCTGCAGAACATAGCACCCACTTCCACCTCCTTGCTGTTCTGTGACGAGGGGGTGGGGCCGAGAGCCGTGGGCACGGCGCGATTGGGCCGTGGAAGATGATTGGGAAATGAGCGAAACCTGCTTCCACTCGTCACAGACAGAATAATGGAGTGGAGTGGGTGCTAGTTCTGCAGGCCGTGACATAGCTTCTTCCCCCACTGTCACACTGTCTGTTTCTGGCTCGCAGAGAAATCACACATTTGGTCAGGCTCTCACAGTTTAAAGCCAAAGGCAAACCGGGCAGGGATCAACTTCATTAAGGACAAGGGTATTTGTTTTGGTTGCCTGAAGGTAGGCCAAACAAGCAAAGACTGTAGGAGTTGATGGATTGCTAAGTGTGGCTATCATCAGAAAACACCGGGGGTCTTCATATAGAAAGGCAAGGATAAACAGGCATCTTCTGTAGAACAAGTCAAACAATCATGTGAAGAATTCCAAGTGACTTCAAACGGTAACCTTTCAAGACGTAGTGGACATATTGGGGCAGGGTGTGGAAGATTATTCTAACTTCTCTATTGTTGCAGTATAAAGGGTCAGAAGCAAACTGACTAATAAGATCATGCAAACATATGCTTTCCTGGATCCTGGCAGTTCCGGCACATTCTGTACAGAAACCATGGCGAAAAGGTTTAAATTGAGAGGTAAGAAGACAAAGCTTTTGTCACATATGAGAATCAATGGGCCAATCTGAAGGTTGTGAATGGCTCATGTTTCGTTTTGTCAGGTCTTGAAGTGTATGGCATGGGTTGCTGAAGAGAGTTTCATAGAGCTTCCTGAGGTTTTGACTCAAAGAACTATACCTGTGTCTACACTTACATATTCCCACGACAAGCAGATATTGATCCCATGGCCGTATTTGGAAGGATGTAAGTACTCCATGAAATTCATGCAAAATGTTGATCTGCTTATTGGAACAGATGCCCCTCCAGGTTTTGGAGCCGTGGGAGTAATAAATAGTCAAGATGACGGGCCATACGCTGTCAGAACCAGGGCTATGGCTGGGTCATTTAATGGTCCTCTTCATGGTGGGAAGCTGTAGAGGTAAGAGTGGCTATTCTGCTGTAACAGCAAAATCGCATCTCTGTTAGAACAACCTGCAAGAAATGCTTTGTTAAGCAGTATCACCATGACTTTAATGAGAAATCATCAGAAGAGCAGATTTAAATGTCCAGAGAAGATATTAAAGTTAGCATGGATATTGTCGTTAGTACAGCAAAACTAATTGAGATAGTCATTACTGTATTGACTTGCCATTTAGAAAGGAAAAATGTAACTTCTGCCGGATAATCGTTATATAGCAGAGCAGCGACTATGGACCTTGAAAAAGAAAGTTTGACAGGAACAGTGTTTTTAAGGAGGAATATACCACGATCCTAAAGAGAAGCAATAACCACAGCGACATGCTGATGCCAGTTCCTCTTGAAACCAGCGACACAGAGCAATGGGAAAGTATGGTATGATCCCTCATCACGGGGGGTATCATCCTCAGTAGGGCAAGCTAAGAGTTGCTTTTGGACTGTTTGCAGCCTCCTATAAAGGAACATCGCCTCCATACTCAGCTTTTCTGCAAGGCACCTGATCTCACCCAACAGCCTCCTTGGAGTTTTTAGTTCCCGATTTAGGACAGGGATAGCCTATTGCAATAGTGGCTGATATTCAGTACTATGTTTCACCAGGGTCATGTTTCCGATAAGCCATACGTAACCTCGTAGTAAATGCCAATCGAGCCTTCTTCTCCTTGGTGGCCATGGGTGGTGACAATGCACAGGTATGGCAGGCATTACGCATGAAGCCTCTGGTACATCTATTTGGAGCGGCATCATCGCAGACAAGAGTTGCACTTATGGCCTGAGGAGACTGCAGATGATCAGAACGCAGAAACACTCCCTCCAGAGGTTGTGAGTACAGTGAAAAAAAACATTTTTATGTCGATGATGTGCCCTCCGTTCAAGGCATCAGAAGAGGAAGCTAGGGAAAACTGATCCAGGAGTTAAACTGCACTTTGTCAAACAAGGAGGATTCACTCTGTCAAAGTGGGTCAGTCAGCAAAGTCGTGCCAGGTTGACGCTCTGTCAGTGAGGCCACAGCGCACAAAGACATGATGGAGTGGATTTGGATACCGAGCAACTTCCCTGTTGAACGTACCTTATGACTTAAGTGGTACGTAATTAGGTTCTGACCAATTTTGGATTAAGGCCTCAGCACAAGAGCACCCACAGACAAGAAGAGTGTGTGAAAGTCTGTCGGTGGGTCAGCCTCCCTTTATAGACCAATTGGGTCTTCGTTGCTCCCATTCAGCATGATGGCTAAGTCTGTTACCTGCAGGAACTCTGTAACAAGAAACTTTGGATGGGACGAGATCTTACCCCGCATGTTCCCGCTAAGGAATGGGGCTGGTTGGTGTGGAACGATAAGATCTCCACAAGGTGGCAAAATCAAGATTGATCGTTGACATTAGGCTTTATGACGGTGGCAACCCTGGTCACTGTTACAGCTTCACCACTTCTCTGATGACAGTGAGTTTGGTATGGAGCTGGACTCTTACTTAAGAACGAGGAAAGGGATAATCACGTGCATGTGCCTTTATCGATGGGGAAGGCCAGAGTTTTGCCCGCTGAAGCAGACAACAATTCCTCGCCTGGAGCTAACAGGCTGCAGTCGTCGCGGTTAAGGTAGACCGCATTCTAAAGGAAGGAGTTGCAAACTTAGGATGGAGGAAGTTCAGTTTTTCTGGGAATGGACAGGCACAACATTCCACTTAAATAAATATTATCACAAAATGAAAGACCGGAGATTCTAGTACCTTTGGTGCCAACAGATTTGCAGTCATCAGAGAGGCAACTGATGTTGAGCCATTGGAGCTATGTGGGGACCAAAGGAAAACCCAGCAATGACGCGATCATGAAGGTAGATCTTCGGGTGATTCCTGGTGGCTCGACCCTGATATCAAAATGGACTGGAAAGTTGAATGACTCAGACTCAGAATGAGGCTTTATTGGAGGTCTGTTTAACATACGAGGAAATTTGTTTTCGCGACAGAATCTCCGCAGTGCAACAGAATGACAGCGACAGCAGCATGAACAAAACAAACATACAATAAAAGAATAAAAAGATACAAAAAATACAAATCAGTAGGGTAAGGAATGAACAATATACACAAATCGGACAAAAATTGTATGTCAGATATATTGACAATGAGCAGTTATGTTGTATAGGTATATTAATGTGCAAAAAAAATAAAATATAAATAATAACTCATAATAGTAATTTAAGTTACACTAAGTATGTGTGTTAGATAATATTGTATGTGTCTGTAAAGATAAATAGTGTAATGTGTTTCCACAGTTATGATCAAGTGTTCATTTAGATGGATTGACGTGGGGGAAGAAACGGTTCCTGTGTCTGGTCGTTCTGGTGATCAGTGCTCGGTAGCGTAGACCAGATGGCAACATTTTAAACAGGGGGTTGGCTGGATGTGAGGGTCCAGAGGGATTTTGCCAGCCCTTTTGCATTACTATGGCTAATTAAAGTTCTTGAATACGACGGGCGGGTTGTACCGGAGTGATTCTCTCAGCAGGTCCGGACTACCCTATGTAGTCTTCTGAGCTGAACAAGACAGTTACTGAAGTGCAGAGGACGGATTCAATGATGGCGGAGTAGAAACAGGTTTTTCAGCAGCTCATGTTGGCAGGATAAAACAGTCCTCAGCTGGCGCAGGAATAAGTAAACCTATGCTGGGCCTTTTTCACAAATGAAGTCCAAGTGAAATGTCCCACTTCAGGTCCGTGAGAGATAGTGGTGCCCAGGAACCTGAATGACTCCACTGCAAGTCACAGTGCTAGTTCATGATGGTTAGTGTGGGACAGAGCAGGGGGTTTTCCCCTGAAGTTACCACGATCATCTACACTGTTTTGAGCGTTGGTTAAGCTCCTGTTTTTGAGAGTAAACCAGACAGCCAGCTCTTTAACCTGCCGGTCCTTTACAGTCAGGACTAGTCCAACGTCCTGAATGAAACCGGATATGAGTGTGGTGTCCTCTGCAACACTTCAGAGAGCTTGACATAGGGGTCAGGAGATGTGGCAAATCGTTATTGTACATGGGAGAAGAGCATTGGGGGATGAGAACGAAGCCCAGGGGGAGCTCACAAGTGCTGAGTGTACGGGTGCTGGATATGTAGTTTCCCAGCCTCACGAGCTGTTGCCTGTATGTGCAGGGCGCTGGTGAATCCACGGACCAGACGATGGCTGGGCCACGGAGGAGATGAGTTAGTTTGGGCAGGAGGAGGTTTGGGAATGATAGTGTTAAAGGCCGAGCGGACAGGCCACAAACACGGATTCGCACAGATAAGTCCCCTGGTCTGTCAAGGTGTTTGCAAGAACATAATGCAGTCCAATGTTTACTGCAACATCCACAGACAGGTTTGCTCTGTAAGCAAACTGAAGAGGATGACCAGTAAGGGTCCCAGTAATGTCCTTCAGGTGGGCCAGCACCAGTTTTTCAAATGACTTCATGACCGACAGACGGTGTAAAGCAAGCAGGGCCTATAGTCATTAGTCCTCGTAATTTGGATTTCTTTGGGAGGGGGTGGAGGTGGAGCGTGTGAAGCCGCATTGAAAGCGACTTTGCACCCAGCTCCAGTTACTTGGGTGCAGATCTGTGTGAAGATGGGGGCCAGCTGGTCCTCCACAGGATTGCAGTACAAGCTGGTGTAACACGTAGGTCGGCAGCCTGGGTGCTTTTTTTTCCTTGTCTGTACTTACGGACAAGGAAGGACATGGCCGCACCGCATCCCTCGCTATATCTGTATTGCAGTTGTGTGGGGGATCGTGGAGGGGGGATGCAGGAGGTGTGAGATGGTGATGGGCGGGTTGTTTGGAGATGTGTTCAGGGATGGGTTTTGCCAGACGTTGTGAATGGTGAAGAACATTTGTTTGGAGAGGCATTCAAGGTGGTGTTTGCAGGAGTTGTGGATGTTGTTGAAAGGTTGTGTGGAGAGGCGTTCAGGGCAGGTGATTGGTGTTTCTTATTTCAATCTGCCGTTAAACCCTCGTTCAGACTCGTCGCCTCAACCCGTCGTTGATTCTCGCAACAGTGCCTGTGGGGGCCAGGTGGTGTCTCTGTAATTGGTGATCTCCTTCAGACTTTTTTCACACTGATGCTGAGTTGTTGGAAGTGAACTGAGGTCCTGAGTTTATTAGTAATAATTACTCTTTGCCACTCTGATTTCCTTTTCCAGTATGTAATTAGCCTGTTTATACAATACATTGTCCCCCCTTCCTGTAAGCATCTTCTTTGGGCCCTGACGGTAGCTGACTGAGTTTTTCAGTGAACCACGGTTTGTCATTGTGTTGTAAATTAGTTTGAGTCCCTCGGTCGGACTACAACATACCTCACAGAAATGATATAAGATGGTTACAGGTCTCTCTGAGTTCGCCAGATCGGTGGCAGCAGCTGCAAAAAAACACTCCAATCAGTGAGGTCCCAAAACAAGATTGTAAATCATGCTCTGCTTCCATTAGTCCCATCTTTTGTAGCATGGTCCTTACTACAGGTTTAGCTTGATTTAAGTTTCCTGCCTGTGCGTCGGTTATAAGATGGAACCATAACATGATCAGAACGTCCCAAAGCTGCTCGTGGAACAGCGTGATATGCATCCTTTATTGTGTGTAAACAGTGATCCAATAGATTACTGTCCCTTGTGGGACATGTAACATGCTGTCTGTATTTTGGCAGTTCACGGGGTAGAGATTGGCTTTATAAAAGTTCCCAAGAATGATTAAAATGGAGGTCGGGTGTTGTTGTTCTGTTCTCTTGTGATCTTCGTCAGTGAGTTTCTGTAAACAAGCACAGTGCTTACGTGACTCTTGCGGACGGTATTGTATAACACCCTCACCAGAAATGATCACGAGTGAAACTCAAGCGTGCCGAATAGAAACGGCTTGCAGTTAATGAAGAGTATTTCGAGGATCTGAGCAGCACATCTTTTTTAACACAGTTCAACCTTTACAACCACCGGTCATTTAGTTAAAAGCACGTCCCGCCGCCCGCGCCGTTTCCCCGTTGATTTATGTGTCGCGGTTTTTCCGCTCTGAAACAGCTGCCAAGTCCAGCAGATGGAGTCACAGCTGGTTCCGTGTAAGGCGAGGCGATGCAGCAAAGTTTCCGTGAAACCCAGAAGCTTCAGATTGTGAAAAGCCTTATTGGTCCGAGAGAGCCGAAGGAGTTATTGGGCCGTTTTGTTGTGTTAGAGACGTGGAGATTTGCCTGACGGATGCTATTTGGCAAACGTGGTTCGAAATCCGCGTTTTCTGGAGTCTCACGAGCGCGCCAAGATAATTTTTACAAGTCTGCGAGTACGCTTGAAGACGTGGTTATCAGCGCAGTTGCTCCAGCCGACAAAAATTGTCAATCAAACCATCATAATAGTCGAAAACGAACCGTTAATATATCGGGGAGATGTTGTGGTGCCCCGATGTCCAGCAAATTCGTCCCTGGTTAAACTGATTGCCAAAAAAAAAAAGGAATAAAAAAAAATATACTAAAGACAGGAACAAACTAAACAAAAACAACAAAAACAACTGCATAGCAGTCATGGAGGCAGCCATCCGGTATCGGGCGGCCAGCGAGTCGTAATGAGCAATGCTGTTGTTAAAGACACAGACAATGCTATGATCCACGCTGAGTCCTTTACTTTTACTCTTGGAAGAGATTGCAAGTTTAGCCTGTAGCTTGCTGTCTTAAGATCCAAGGATAATCTTGTGTTTATTGGGACATAGGAGACAGGAGGCGCTTATGCCGCTCTGCCTGAACTCAGTATGGATAGTACAGGACTATCATCAACAGCGTGGAAAAGCCAAAATGCAGTGCTTTTAAGGCGACGCTCCAGGGACAGAGGTCTGACACCTCAGGATGTGACCAGAAGGTCAGAGCCTGTCCCATCATCAGGTATTACAACATCCAAACTTTTTAAGGATGCACTACCCTCGATGCAGGAGTTGTATGAATCCATATTCCAAGGACAGTTCCACCTGAACATATTGGACCCAGTGATGATGCGTGGATGGTGAGATCTCAGAGTGTGTGGTCGGTTAAGCAGAAGCCGCAATGGCAGTGGGTGGGATCCAAGCGTCCCTGTTTATTTCTGGCAAAATATTTGAATGTATCAACACTAATTCTGTCACAACATTCATCCGCAGATAGGTCATGCTTGGACAAATTATCTGTTGTCCCGTTTAAATGGCGGAAAGTATTGGATTATGACCTGCAAACCTTGCTGCCATAAAGGGTCATATAAGATTGGGTTGTTTGCAGACAGCAAACAGAGAAAGACTCCTTGAACTAAAAACATTCGGACTTCCCGGCTGAAATAGTTGTGGCCTGCTTAAGACCCTGTGCACTCATGGTGGCATCATTATTGTGGGCCCATTCAACATCTCCGGCCCCCCATTAGAAGTTAAAAGAGGCAGCGGTCCTCTCAAAAGTTTACGGACCGAGGCTCTTCACCTGCATGACCAGTCGTGCTGTACACTTGGAGAACAGTAGCATACACATTGGAATAAGGACTCCTGTATCAATTCAGTTCAGTGAGAAGGTATCATCGCCATACGAGGCCCAAGTTCAAACTCTCAGTTATGTGTGTAATGGAACTAACCTGTGTTGGAGCCACCCGGGCGCTCAAGGAGAGTCTGACAACGCTCTGCAATCATGGTAAAATTCAAAGAGCCTTTCTTCAGAACGGCATTAGAAGGGAGATTTAACACTTCAAACAGATTCCAATCAGGGTGGTGTTTTGGATCGATTGCATTTCGCCGTCAGTGAAGAGTGTTCTTACCTCAGTCCTTTAAACAGCAGACTCCGGGACGATTGAAGCACTCCAAACTATTTTTTGCGAAAAGTTGAAGCAATAGTGAATTATAGGCCTATTACAAGGGCCTCAAGATGATTCAAATGACCTGGAGGCTTTTGAACTCGGAAATCACATGAAACCCCCTGTTTGTTGAAAGGTAAACCAATTATTGCCACCAGGAGTGTTTGACAGGAAATGATCTGTTTATGTCAGAAAAAGATGGAAGCAGATACAAGTACATGGCGGAACTCTTCTGGAAGGATGGATTTCTGAGTACCTTCCATTGATTGCAACAGATACAACAAAAATGGACAGCACTAAGAAGAAACCTTACACCTGGAGAGGTTGTCCTTGTGGCAGATGATACATCTTCAAGAGGATCTTGGATGTGATGGGGAAAGTTGTGGATGTCAGATGCACATGTGGATGGGGTTGTGAGCTCTGTCCGCCTCCAAACGAAAAGACCAGCATCTTAGAAGCGGCCTGTGACGAAGCTGTTCTGTGTGAAGGCGGCGTCCAGGCAGTTTGATCACATGAACTGACTCTCTCGCCGGTCTCTTTGTATGCATCTCTTATTCTCTTTCTTGCTCTTTTGCTTGGCAGGTGGGCGGCAAGACAGCTGTGCCCGTTATAGTTTAGAATACATAGTGAGTAGCTCCGGTTTTTGGAGAGTTCAGTAATTGTGATAATGCACAATGAGGGGCCGGGGAGTGTTGGAGCAGCTTACCGTAGTTTTTCTTTCAGTAGTTTCTAATTTGGTTACTTAAATGTGTTTAATCTTATGGATATTTGCGTTATATTAGGTAATCTATATTTGAAAGTAATATTCTTTTGTTTGTTTTTTTAGGTTAATTGTTTTTAATTATGTTTAGTCTTTTATTTTTGGTTAGGTTAATAACTACAATATTGATTTAGACACCTGAGGGCAGTAGTAGTGGGAACAGGTAAAGGTAAATCTAG
Source organism: Cyprinus carpio (assembly GCF_018340385.1). NCBI lineage: Eukaryota > Metazoa > Chordata > Actinopteri > Cypriniformes > Cyprinidae > Cyprinus > Cyprinus carpio. Next base: position 27,028,473 of record NC_056610.1, read on the forward strand.
GGTAGGAAAGTAAAATGTGTCTGTAGCACCTTGGTGATGGGCATTATGGTTTGTTTTACAGCGCGCAGAGATGCTGTATGGTTTGCATCAGTTGGAACAAATAACCTAGACACAACCATGAATCCAGTTTTGAAAATTTGATTTCGTTTTCTTTGCCCTGCGTACATCAACCTGCCCAGGTTGCTAGAAGTTGTCGATTGAAAGTTTGATTTAAGTTGAATTTCCTTTGTGTTTGTTGACAAACGGCCACTACAAGCACTGCAAGTCACTTTGGATAAAAGTGTCTGACATTGACTAAATGTACATGTGATTTTTGTAAATCCTTTGTTGTGTCTGGGGCACCAAATGCTCAATAAAGCTACGTATTTTCTTAAAGTTTATTTCTTCAAGGTAATACTATAATATAAAAGGATTGCATATTTTTCCACATACAGTTTCTATTTGGGGGGTTGAAAGGGTTAGTTCATCCAAAACATATAAAATTCAGTAGTGATTATTACTTCGCCTCCACACGGTTCAATCCTTGTGTTTTTTATATTATTTTTTTCTGAACACAAGACGGTGATTTAGTTAAGTTTGTCCTGCAGGGTTCGGTGAATACAATATCCTCAATGGATCATGAATTTTCAGAAGAATCGTGACTTTATTTGATTGATTCTTTTGACGCTTCTTAAAAGTCAGGCGCCATTGACTGATTGTTGTATGAACACGAAAACAAGCATTACAAAAACTTGACCAAACTCCACAATCCTCAATATCTTTTGTTCTTTCCTCTAGACTTGTCTCGGCTGGCTCTGGGATCCCCAACTTTGAGGTTTGAAAGTGACCACAGCAAACATCTGTGTCCAGATGGGACAGTAAGGGCAGGTGGAGAGATGGAGGCTCTCATAGCACTGGACCGGTTCCCATGATGCTGCTGTGGACTCTCCATCCTCAAGTGCTCACACCAGTCGTGTCCTGCAGGACATTTCTGATCCTGCAAAAATGGCCACAACAACAATACAAAAAGCTCCCATTTTAACAGCACCAATGGTCTGGTTATTGGTATTAGAAGTAACAGAAGGATCTCACTTAAACAATTTTCGTAGTTTCAGTTTCCCCCCTTTTGTTCACAAATTGCCGCCGAGAGAACCTGCCTCCACCACAAAAGCTCCCCTCTGCAGCAAATATGCAACAGAAACTCAAGAAACAGGAAGTGCTGAATAAAACTCTGTTTGAAAATGGCAATATTTAAAATAAACTGACAACTTAATGTTTAAAAGTATGGTTTTTATTATTTATTGTCGTGTACTCACTAGTCTTTCGATATGGCACATATCCGTTGTTCATCAGGCACACTGCACTGAATTAAAACACACGTGTCCCTCGTCGGTCCCCTGGAAGATTCCTCATTTTAAAAGCTTTGATCTGCCTCACTTTTTACATTTACACTGTTTTGTTAACTCACTTTTTATCTAACAGCAAGTGCTCCACAATTGTAGCAAACAGGTACTAATGGACAAATTAAAATAGAAAAACTGTAGTTAGTTACTTTATGGAGATTTGTTTATTAACATTACTTACATTCATCTAAAGCAGTGTATGTTAGACAGTAAATTCTACATAATAGCACCACACATCACACTAGAGGTCTGTTTCATGTTGGGTGATGTGCTCATTTTGCAGTTCTTTTTAGAACATTTTTTCCTGTCACGTATTATAAAAAAAATTAGACCTTTAGTAAATTGGCTTTAAGATGTATATGGTTTTACGTATTTTTGGTAGGTAACACATGTGTAAAACACCCCCCTCGTCGCTGTCCTCCATCACGTTACGATGATGACGTATCCCTCTCCGCGTGTGGCTTCTGGGATTGAAGTGTCCCATCAAGAATCACTGCAGAATCGGGGACTGAGAGCAAGGAGGACATCCGCGGGATTTCTCGCCTACTCTTTTAGCATACTGAGGTTTTTGGGACATACTACGTCTTCCACATACTCGTTCTCCTACTATATAGTAGGCAAGTAGGGCCCCCATATCCGGACACCACGTTAAGTGAGATGCACATCGAATCGCACGAGAATTGGTATACGATTACCCAGGTAATTCTCACCTACTCTTTTATGATACTAAGGATTCGGACCATACTTATTCACTCGACTACTGCTTATTCACCTACTATAGAGTAGAAGAACGCGGTTTTCGGATGCAGCCAGTTGTGTTTGTTGCTGCTTTAAATATTCCTGATGACAGGAAACAGGTGTGCATGCAATCAGTTCCTGGGCAGGAGGGGTTGTTATGGGGAAATGGAGTCCGGGATACCGTGGCAAAGGTCGGAATGGAGTGCCCTCTAGCAGGAGCTCATGGGTACTCCAGCTGAGATTATGACACAAATTCAACAAAATACAAAATAAAAGATACCATAAATCCCGCCAAAAAGTCACCAACTGTACAGTAAAATACTAATAATTAATGAGTAGGTTTTTTTTTTCATTGGTTTGAAAGAAGAAATAAAACACTACACAGTTTACAATATCGACATGTGTACTGGTCTGATTATGTAATCTAGTTGGACAGAAACAAGGATGTGCTGTGTCCTCTATGTGTAATAACAACAAACAAAGCATAACATTAGCCTATTTCAACATAGATGAGATATAGCTGCAATACCATTTATCTTTTGCGCATTTTCCCTCTTCTGTTGTGACGTGACGTTAAAATAAATGGAAATAAAGTGAAAATGAAATGCATGAATGAGATGCAACGCTCGTAGCGTTTTTCTCATCATAATCAAAGTGCAGAATGTGCGTGAGATGTAAAAGATTGATTTCCAGTGTAGAACAGCATCATTGATTATAACAGGAGGTTTTTGAGAGTGCTTGAACTCGCGCTAGAACTTACATTCAGTTTTGTCTCTCGATCACGTAAATGTTCTTTGCTCGTCTTTTGGTTGTATTTTTTAATCGCTGTTTGAATAACTGTGGAAAATGAAAGAGGTAGACTTCCACATGGTGTTTATTAAACTGTGATCCCAAGTGAAAATACAAATTCAAGTCGCATTAAAATATTGTATAAATAGCTGCCCACCATACTCTATCTCTGGCTAAACAGGCAGGTTGTATAGATGCGCGTTGGGTAAACATTAGGCTACTTTTAGCCGTACCTTGGAGTTGGTTCACCCTCCGTATGCGTACTGACTGAGGGTTGTTTTTCCAGGCAACAAACTCCAAGTCCGAGCAGTTATTTGACCCTCAACGCTCACGGAACAAATCCATACAAACGGTATGTTAAAAAAAATCTCTGCAGTTTTTTTAACTTTAAACACTGAATAATCTCTATATTTAATTTTACACTGATGGAGTACGCATCACCGGTCGACTCTGGACATTTTTTGTTTATTTCAGCTGATTCTCTGGTTCAAGACTTGCACACAAAATGAACTGGCAATCATTTTCCAAAAGTTATTGTTGTGGAGAAATTCGGAAGTGGTGTAAACGTCGCGTTAACAAGAGACACTTAAGACAAACCACAAAGAGAAGTTCATGAGGGTTGAAATCTTGGAAGGAAAATCCTGGATATGACTTGGGGGGAATGAGGTAATATGGGGTGTGATTCTGAGGGAATGTTTTCAGACAAAGTTACCATGGGGGGATGTGTTCTTTATCTGACATGTATAATGCATTTAAAAGTAGTGTTTTCAGCATATTTAATCATCTAAAAAACATTTGCAAGAATTAGAATTGTTTCTGCTTTCCAGTCAAGACTTTGGAGAAAACATGTGCATGTCTTTATCACCAGCAGGGTGGACTATTGTAATCGGTCTCCTCGACCGTCATTCACAAGCAGACCATGAGACAGCCTGCAGATCATCCAGAACACTGCTGCCAGAAAATTCTGACTAGAAACCAGATAGAATCTGAGCATATCCACCCAGTACTCAGGTCCTTACACTGGCTTCCAGTTATATTTAGGATTGATTTTAAGGTAATGTTACCCTCGTTTATAAATCAGTCAATGACCTAGGACCAAAATATATTGCCAGATCGTATGTTTCCATCTGATATAAACCTAACAGAGCAATCACAGTCATTAGGATCGAGTCAGTTAGAATGAACCACGGGTTCACCACAAAACAAGGAGGAGTCCGGCCTCATTTAGTTACTAGGCCGGCCCGCCAGCTGAACAGCGTCCAGAAGAGATCAGATGTGACCTAACACATTAGTCACATTAAATGACTCAAAACGCATGCTGTTTAGCTGTGCATTTATGTGATGAGCGCTGTGCGATGCTGGCCGAACGATTGCACTGTATTTTACCTATTCACTGTATATTTATGTAAAATCATTTTCTATTTTTAACTGCTTTTAAATTTATTTTAAATAAGTAAATTTTTAAATATTTCCAAATTTTACACAATTGCTTGTTTTATTTTTGTTATTATTTGTCGATTATTACTTTTACTTCTTTAGGTAAAACACTCTGCATTACCATTTGTGTACGAACTTGCTATATAAATCAACTTGCCTTGCTGGTACTTGTTTATAAACAACAGCGCTGCTTTGTTTACAGCGGCAAACCACGGAAACGCTGCTGTAGCGCCACCTGGTGTCAGACGACGTGAATCTGGCGTCTCATTTAGTCCTGCTGTTTTTTCCTTTCTTAAGAATCATTTTAATTGTGGCTTTGTTCTATATATTCATTTCGCTGTTTGCTTGTAATTTGGGTTTATTTGTTTCTTATTTGCGGACTGTTAACTTGTCTTTAAATAGTTTTGAACTTATATTTGTTATCTTCTAGTTTTTTTGCTGCGGTACAAAATTAGAATAGAGAATTGTTACATTTGTTATCATATCAGCTTATTTTATTAGATAAAGAAACATGGGTCACAACAGTGTTAACACAACTCTTTTATTTTTGGTGAAAGGGCCAGAAAATATTGGCAACTCAAGTACAAAAAATTTACACCACTAGGCCCTGCTGGACCAGTAGACACTCCCTGTATCTGATGTGCACTGTTCAAGAACTAAACCAAAATAATAATAATAAGTATATAAAATAAATAATAACACATAAAAACCAACAAGACTATAAATGCATCATAAGAATATTGTGAAGTTTCAAAGATTGTACAGTAAGGAAGAATGACAAGGTCTGTATTTTGCTGATTACTGTGAACATTATTTCCTGTTGTTACTGTAACAGGAGATCAATATTTCTCCCACTTAAGACTGCTTGGCTTGTCGTTTTTCTGGGACGTCACCTGCGAAATCACATCATACATTTACTATGAAGAATTACTGTCCTGTGTTTATTTATCCACAGTACATGTCGTATGAAACCCTAAAAGACCACTCACTTCGTCTCATACCCCGGGTTTTGTTTCTTACATGCATGATGTCAATCGATTCAGAGCAAGTCTGACAGACAAAGTCTCCTCTCCTGAGAGAATCAACACACAGCACAGATATGAGAAGTTACGTATTAAATGTATAAACTGCTGAGACTGATTTTGAAATCTCAGCAAATGCACATCAGAGTCAAATCTAAAGAAAAAACCTCACGTACTTAAAGTTTGACTGAGAGGAGCACAATCTACAATTAAGAGTGTACAGATGTAACAGTTCTGTTAGGGAATGTGGTGCCGGCCATGCATGCTTTAAAAGTGAGCATCATACAGCGGTTTAAAAGCAAAAAAAAATCTGCCGCAAATGAATCTGATCCTGAACCTTTTTCCGGGGCGGAGCGGAGCAGGGCAGCACGTCCAAGTAAAGCAATTCTTTGGGCAAATTTAAAAAGAACACTCCACGTTTTTGAAAATAGACTCATTTTCCACTCCCCTAGAGTTCTTACCGTTTTCGAATCCATTCAGTCCAATCTCTGGGTCTGGTGGTAGCATTGTAGCTTAGCTTAGCAAGATGATGAATCTGATTAGACTCTATGAACAAAAATGAACAAAAGTTTCTATATTTTAACTATTTAAAAGAATCTTCTGTTCTGTAGTTACAATCTGTACTTAGGACTGACGAAAATGAACTGTGACTGTAAATTTTATCAGAGGGCCGTGCATCTTGCAATATTTCTGAGGTGGAAAAAAGAGGTTAACGTACTCTGGACAAAAGAACCACAGACAGATCTGCAGTCAAAAATAACTCAAGGCGCTCATGAGTTTTTTGAATGTATATATCTGCTGTATTGTCGGCATACAAAGGATAATGAAGGCTGAGCGATCTCAAAAGAGCCTAAAGTCAAATAAAGTTAAAATGTAAAGGACATAAAAACCGACCCCTAGGAACACCACTGGAAACAGAGCTAATCTCTGAACCTATACCCACCCATATAAACAAACCGAAGCGGTCAGTAAAATAAGACCTCAACCCTTCAAGAGTCCCAAACCCACCACACACTCTTTCAAGGACCAAGTAAGTACTAGACTTTAGATCAACCGTATCAAAAGTTGGCTCTAGATCAAGACAGAGTAAGAATAATGTTTCACTGAGAGTCAGAAGCCATGCAACAATTATTGTGACCTTGACCAAAGCTGCTCAGTACTGTTGAGATTTACAAAAACCCCCGAGTGAAGAGTTCAAAAAGGTTATCTAACTTGAGATGATTACACAAATGAGAGCAAAAATACCAGTAATTTTGCAAAACTGAAGATTTTACAAGGTGAACGTTATTTGAAGTCGCCTGGGCAACATTCTTTTTTTTTTTTTTTTTTTTATGTACAGGGGTTTTACAGCAGCAATCTCTTTATGATGCTGGACCAACCACCAGCCTGGACGGAAGTGTCATCTAACCACTTTAACAAAAAAACAAAAACAACAAAAATTAACATTTTAAGAGATGTTTTTTATTTTGATTTCTGTAATGCTTGTTATGCCTTTAAGTGAGAAGTACCTCATGGAAACCAATCTTTCCCTTTTCATGAAGAGTGTTCAACCAAATTCTCCCTGTCTTCTTGGTAAAGTCCTGGCATACAGAGTCTTGTTCTGCACTTTACTCTTGAACCGATTGATCGCTTCAAAAGACCATGTTCTCCATAACTGGCCTCACCTACAAACACAAGATAAACAGCTTAATGCATTAAAAATAAATAAATAAACCCTAAAGTAAATAAAACAATCACCCACATTCGCCAGTGAGACCTGCAGCCATCTTGCACAGCAGTATGGGAACTTCGGTTTCCACACAGTTTCCTTAAGATCCCAAAGCGAGACCCAAACAACATCTCCATAGTCCAACCCTCCTGACCTCCAACTTTAGTTCTTTGCAATCGCTGCTGCTGGGCCTAAAATATCATCATCAATATTTCTCACGGACATGAAACAGTTACATATAGCTCCTGCTAACAGCTCAATTGGAACAGTCACCTAAAAGTGTAAAATTCATGTATTCACTCAAACCTTGTCCAAAGGCATGAGAATAATTGTGTGTTTTTTTTTTCCGCAGGTGAAATAAAATCATTAAGTCCGTAAAAGTTTTGAAATTGCATAGGGTGATGATAATGAAAACACTGATTTTTGGGTGAACTGTTGCTTTAAAAATGACTTCATCTCACCTCGACGCCGACGGGATTCGATGATCTTGCACGGCACCACATCCTTGTCTTGAGAAACCAAACCATTACATCTCCAATGTCTGGGATGCTGTTTCATCTCTGCTACACGACCTACTGCTGTTCCTCCTGCGTGATCATAACAAACATAAAGAGAGACAGCATATTTAACTGTGCAGACACACGCAACAAAAAATAAAGACTGCCATATCTACTTCACTAAAAAAAATGATTATTGCTGAAACAGTACTCATTCTCAAGCCATCAAGTGCAAGATGAGTGTCTTTCTCTTCATTGGATCAGATTTGGGAGAAATTAGTATTTAATCACTTGCTCACATGAGAGTCAAAACAGAGAAATACTTTGGCCCAGAAGGACACTTTGAAGCTAAAATACGTCGTACTGCTGGATTGAGTTTCATCTTTTGTCTTCCTCCAGATGTTAACTGATGACCTGGAGTGCTTGTGGATTATGTGTGATGTTTAATTTCATCTGTTGATCCATTCTGACCGGCACCTCATTCACTGCAGAGCATCCATTGATGAGACCTGAGGCAATGCTAGATTGCTCAAATCTGATGGAAACAAATTAAATTTGAAATCTTGGGATGGACTCGGGTGAGGGCAAAATCAGGCAATTTTCATTTTTGGAGTGAATTATTTCGCTTTCACTACTTTATGCCTTATTTCCAGACATGTTGACAGAGATCTGGTGTCCTTGTGTGAATGAAGAACTTGTTGATGAACCACCATGGCTGATCCAACTGAAATCCTCCTCAAATGCAGCTCTGAAACTCTGGGATTGGACATTACAGCGTGGTCATCTTCAGTGTGGTCAGTCAGTGTGTCCGGGCTTTGACCGTCCTTCCAGACGGCCAACCGATCTTTCTCTGCCGAGGGACACACGCTTCGGCTTTGCAGATCGAACGTTACAGTCACTTGAAATTTAAATCTCTGGCACTTCATTTGGGAACGGCCTCTGGCAAGGACTGAGGGCATCTGAAGAAAATATCCCAATGCCCACAGTTTTCAGTGCTTTGTGTCAATCATCCAGTGGTAAGGAAACCTCCACTGCTTTCTTTCTCTGCAAACACGGGTTCAGAAACTTTGCTCTTAGAAAAGATCTTATTCTCCCATCCTTCTTGGCGGCCGGCAAAGCGGACTCTCTTATCCACAAAGAAGCTGTTTTGCTGATGTTTTGTACAGACTAAATGAAGCCTCATTTAGGTTTGGCCTGTATTTTGACTTCATTCAGCAGCTGATGACGCGTTCAGACCAGTTTTTGATTTGCTTCTTGTTTCAGAAAGTGAATAGCTCGAGAGCAGACAGTCTTCTGACGGGGGATGTCATCACTTCCAACATTTTGCTGAATTACGTTTTGATTAGATGGTCTCACTTGGGTTGGAAGAGCTGATATGGACGGCCTCTAGCTGGTGAGCTCTGAATTCATGTTGATCTTCTATCTGCAAACACTTCAGCTTTTCTTGATCAAAAACATTACAGGTGTCATAACAGCGGCTGCAGGTATTTTTACTCTCATTTCAGATAAAGTACTTTTATTTGTTGCCGTTTTAATGCTCGTTTGAACCATTTGAACAATTATGTAACTATTATTAAAATATTGAAACCATAGACCCAGACAAGAAATTCACCAAAGATAGAATTAATTAAATGCTCCAGATCTTTAAATGTGTAGTAACATAAAAAAGCTTCAGAATTCACTTTCTCAAAGACAATGCAGTGATTGTGAAGCTAACCAGAGTCATTAAAATCATGCCTATTACTCTTGTGTGTGTTTTGTGCACGTTAGAAACAACCCTTATAGCACGGTTTTTTTTACTACTGTACATCACAGAGATGTCTATTTGAACGTCGGAAGCACATATATTATTTTTTAGTTTTTTTAGAAGTGTGTCTCATCTGCATACAATCTATAGGACGTTCCTATCATACTCAACCAGACTTTAGAGATGTCGTTAAGATGTTTATGATTAGAAATGGAGTAAACTGACATCTTTAAGATGTCTGTCAGATGTTTTTGTAGCCTACCCAGCATATGCTTTCCGATCAAGTGATCTTATCTTTGCAGACTACAGGGCTATCTAGGAATAGATGTCTTCAAGGTTTTGTAGTGTCTCACATGTAATGTTGGAAGCAGTATTTTCAATCACCTTTGCTTTTGTACAAATGACTTTGTATAATCGTGCTGGACAAATCGAAGCTTAGAAAAAGCCTATTCCTGTAAAAAAAAAAAAAAAAAATAAAGAAAGAAAGAAAAAGATTAAATTCTAAAATAATCAATAAATAACGTCATTTGAAGCTTCCATAAACCGCACTAAAAACTATATTCAACACACCAATTAAATCGATGGGGGCATTCTTAAATCAATAAAATATCCACATAAACGTATTGCTCATTGAAAATGGCATCTTCACACTGAGTAACTTAGCGTAAAATAGAGGAACTGGATATGAGTGTTATATAGTTACGTTTAACTACAGATGCTTCTTGTAGATATTAAAACGTTAAATGTTCTGTTTACCATTCTCGGTGCGGAGTTTCTTCGTTCTCTGTTCTTGGATTTGTATTCCTGACTTCCCTGTTTGAGAGTTGATGAAAAATAAGAAACGCCGTTTTCTCGGGAGATGTTCCATCTTTTTTGGATTAGTCGATATATTTGACGAACAGCTCTAATGTTGAGGTAATTAGAGCTACCGCTTGTTTGCACGAAGCGTTCATTAAATCAGAAAAAGCTGATGACTCTGAGGTTTGTTTAAGTAAGTGCAGTTTAGTAGTGATTTGTCGTTCGTGACGAGCGAGTCTTTGTACGAAACGAAAAGAGTCTACTCCCGTCTGAAAGAGCCGAATCTTCAGCTGGAGCCTCTATTTAGCCCAGTTTGCTTGTGAATGTTTTGTGTGTTTGTCAAGCACGTTTTTATTCATTGTTTTCATAAATTAATTCCTTATTTTGATGCAGGTTTTCTTTACAAAAAAAAAAAAAACAAACAAAAAAAACGACACAGCCAGGTACACAGAGGCGTGAGCCCCGTTTAAAAGTAGCGCATAAGGTAGAACGACACGGCATTGTTTTCAGCATCGTCCTCCCCAGAGAGAGTTTTCTCAAAAACAGACAATATCGCATCAGCACACCAGCTGAGGCATCTGAATGTTTCTGAATGCCAACCTACACAAAGACTAAATGTTCTTAGCCTTTTATTTGTTTGCTTTGGTTCCGTGTCAATTGTAAGTTAAGGTTTTATTAAAGTTAAATATAGAGGCCTAAGCTGTAATTTTTTGTAAAAAAAAAAAACAAAAAAAAAAAAAAAATGCATACAAATAAGCCTGAAAACACTGAATAAACAATTGCTTAACCAACACACAAACTATTCAACCGCTAAATTGGGGCTCAAATGGACTCGGGGCACAAGGCGTCGCTGAGCTCCTCCTCCGCGCGTGATCGCGAGTGTGTGCACCTACTTCCGGTCTTGCCATTCCCCGTTAAGGGAAACTTCACATAAAAATTGGCTAGGTAGAAATATTATGCTTTCGAATTAAATTGATAGTGGTATATCAAACCTGTGTGTTTTTTATTAAGATTGTTATCTGTTTTGGGTTAAGATCTGTTGCAAATATGTCTATAAACAGTGCAATATTTGACTTTTCTTTGCAATTAATTATCAGATAAACAAATCTTAGTCATGAAGTAGTCCTGTATTAGTTGTAGTTTTTACAAGCCTTTTTTATGTCTGATACAAGTTTAACTGTTAAATATTAAATATTGTTGAACAACTGATTTATTTGCACATGAGATATGGATATTATGAAGATCAATCACAGCCCATCTCTCACAAGGAAATAATTATATATTCTAATCGCATCGTCATCTCCGCTTCCATGATCCAGCTATAACATATAAAAAATGGCTACATTAGGAAAAGTTTGTTCCATTGGTGTCAGTACGACGTAGTTTTTACTTCGTTAGTGTACTTAAGTAAATTTTTTAATTATCTGTCCTTTACATAGTCTTTTTATTTGGAGTTACTTTTACGTTCACCACATCCCAAAGCATAATTTTACTTTTTTACTTTCCTTCACCTCCGTGTTATTATGACACCGACCATTTGTGCAGAGGGCCTCTGCCGTTTCTCACAATGGCTGCCTCCAGATCCTCCATGCTCTTTCTTTTATGCTTGGTGATGACTGAATGTTCGATGGTCAGTGGCATTCTCGAGCAAAAGATCGGGGAATGTATAGTTTCAGAACATAAACTTTGCAGAGCGGAACAGATCCTCAAAAATGATATGTGAGGATGAATCATCATCAATGAGTGAGAGTAGTGACCGCGCGTCCGTCCTCGTGGAATTTGGCTGCGATTTAATGGTCCTTTATTAGGGTTGCAATGATGCTGCAAGGTTTTTTTGCAGTGCCCCACAGGGAGTAGTACTGCAGGACCATCTCGTATCACAGCAGTTTCTTAAGTCAGTGGGCTGCTGTGAGCTTCAAATTCCCTTTGCGTCTTAGCATGGACAATTAGACTGAGAAAAACTTATGTCTTGCACAATAACAAAAAAAATCGCCTGCTGCCGTCATGTTTCTCACACAGTCCCATAAAACGAGATTAAGGCATGTGCGTGGGAATGACTGTAATTCCCTAGACCTCTCTCTGAATTTCTCCTGGACCCCGTTAACACCAGACATCACAGCAGCACAATAACACCTAGTAATCAGTCAGTGTTATCATTGTTACCTTTACTAAAACGTCTCTTTGACAGTATGGCGAAAGCGCTCAATCTCACCCGTCAGCTGGCGTAAATTAAGAAATTCTCCACACTTCATCAATTTTAACGTAGCGCACCACACCACAGACATTGTTCCATTTTGCTGAGGTCCCTACGTCTCATACACCATCAATGCATATAGTCCACATCTGTGTACTGCAGCACTTATTGATCCCGATCATGTTGGCCATAATGGCCAGTAGTTTCGTTCTGTATGACCCCCCCCCCCCCCCCCCCCCCCTCATGATGTGTGTATTTTATCATTTCTAGGATTCTAAGATATTGTCTGTGCAAACTCTTTTGTTGAATTTGGGCTCCAACCTGTAAAAAGTTCATGAAATTCCCTGTTGACAGCCCTATCGTTTCTGTGTCTTCCTCTCTTTGAAAGTCCCTGTATGCTGTATGACGTAATGACTATACAAATGCTCTCATATCCTCTCTGTTCTCTGGAACTATTTTCCTCATGCCCATCACATCAAGCATTGCATATTGTTGAGCCAGACTTTTCTCTAAGCAGTCCACTCATCCACCTGGCCAACTGCTATGTTATGTGCCACACTAGCATTGTGTGTCTTGAAACGAGCCTGTCACCTTTTTCCAGTGCTGGTAGCCCCCATGGTAAATGCTGTCTTCACTCCATGGTTCCTGGCGTTGAAAGTGGGCGCATGCGAAGCCTAAAGCACAGCCTTTAAAAATAGAATATTCCGCCAATGTAATCCTCAGATCCATCTACAATTTAAAGTAGCGCTCCTGCAGTCCAACTTTTTTGCTGGATAACTTCTAAGAAGAGTGCATTTTGGCCCTGTCCTATTGTTCTTCAACAATTCGTGAATTTTGAACGATCTTTAGTGTGACTCGGGCAAAAAACTCATCTCGTGATTCGACGCATGATTCATTCAGTCATTCATGCTTAATATCCTATAGGTTTTCTGTACTGGTACTAGTAGTTTCACCCTGTTTTCAGTCAATGTGTCTTGAGCGCAGAAAGAGAAATTAGATTAGTTTTCGAGTTATGCGTTCATCTGTAACAACCCATGAAGTTTAAATCTATGCAGTCGGAAAAAGACTTAATAATAAAATAATATAACCAATCTTATTACCTTTGTTAAACATTCAGTGTAGGAAAAAAACCATCAATGACAGAAATTCACCAACATTTATAGAACGTAAGAAGCAGGGACATGATTGCACAGGGACAATTGTTTGCGCTAGAGGTTTTCAAGAGCTGATATGAATAAGTATAGATTTAAACTCAAAGAGACAGATAGTCTGGCGCAGACCTGATATGTATTTGGACCCAGAATAAGCGAGATGAACACACAGAGTGCTAAACCTCATGTGCTTCATTCAGGAAATCCATACCAGGAATTCTTAAATGGACAAATCTCCAGCTATCGCTGTTAAAACCGTGTGTTTGGTTTGGAAACTGAATACATTAACATTAACGATTGTGACAATATATTTTATTTGTGTTCAGAGAAGTCCATCTCCAGGTAATAAATAACGTAATGAACAATAAGTGCATTGGCATAGCATTTTTCCAGTATAGAAACGATTCTGCCTAGTATGTGATAAAAAAAAAGTGTTTGTAGTAGCCTATTAACTTACAAATCATTATGAGTGATTATTGTCTGCAGTTATTTGTCACACCGACACCCTGGACTCATTATTTGTGTTTCACCTCATTTGTTCCATTTCCCCAATGTTCGCTGTGACCCACATTTCTGTCGCCTGTGCTTGTTGATATTTCCCATGTGTTGCTCCTTAGTTCCCAGATGTGTCTCCGTAGTCCCCTCGTGTAGCCTTCTTTATAACCCTGTCCTTTCGTTTTGTTTTGTTTGGGTCTCAAGGTCATACGTGTGTCTTCCTTCTGTTCTCACCTGTTTGATTTACCCCGTGTTTGGATTACTAAAGACTCTCTTCTCTCAATTATTCTCGCCTTCCGTGTTCCTTCTGGCACAGTAGCGTGACAGAAGACTTCGACCCGAAAAATTTTAAATTGTGTGTGTCTACCCTCCATTTGTTTTCCGCAGTATTCCTCAGGCCCTTTTTTCCATAGGTGTTGTATCCATGGGTCCCTTCCTTCGCCCCCCCGAATTCCTCCTCCTCCTGCTGGAGCAAGAAGGACATGCTCATTGAAGACCATACGTACGGTTTCCTACTACTGCTAGCTTAACATCACCATCGACCCGAGGACGCACCTTTGTGCATTCTTATAACGCTCCACCCTGGACTCCTAGTGCAGAGACGTTGTCGTCTTGGAAAATAATGGTCCTGGGAGGGGAAATTCGCTGCCTCGTGGAGTGGACTCTGGCAAGAAACGGGTTCGGCCATACTTACCATCTGCCCCCATGGGAGGATCTCTTATTTCCAGGGGTCCACTCCGGGGGGGACACAGAGATAATCCAACCATCTCCCCGATGTGTGGAGACGCATACCCAAAGCCCACCGATAAACGGAGAGGAGAGGCCAGAGGGGGCCAACCCATCAGACCAGGTGTGAGAGCCGGCTTACAGTTTGTCCCACTGCAAGGGGGAGGTAGAGTCACGGATGGTTTGTGATGGGAAACGGAGTGGGAGCTTCGTCCCTTGGTTTCCTCGTCCAGCTCTGAGGGGGCTCTGCGAATTTGTACTTAGGAAAATTGTCCATTGGCCTTTTCAAGAGTAAGCCCCAGGATGGGCTCCTGATCCCCAGTTTAGGCCAGTGTAGGCCTCCAGGGCCCCCAGAGCCTTCCACTCAAGTGGTCGCTCCAGCCCCAGAGCTCGCTCCATTGTCCGTTCCTAGAACGTGTCCCTCCAGTGCCTGCTCCTAGAATGTGTCCTCCAGCGCCTGCTCCTAGAATGTGTCCTCCAGTGCCAGCTCCTAGAAACTGTGCCCCCCCTGTGGCCGCTACTCGAAAAATGCCCACCCTCCCACACCCGCTCCTGCCTCCTCCACCACTATCGTCTGGGCAGCCCCTCTGCTTGCCGCTCAGCCCACCATCATTGGTGGTGTGGTCCATCCTCCAGCATCGCCGCGCTACCTGAGTCTCCCCCCTCACCTCTCTGCTCCTGCCTCTGAGGCCTGGACTCCGCCTCGGGGGCCCGTTTGACCCATCAGCTCCACCACGGGCTCTTAGCCTCCCCTCCTCCCCGCCATGGCCCAGCACAGTTCCACAAGGGTCCACCTGGATCCCTCGTCCCTCCGGCTCTGCCTTGGGTCCGGCGTCAACCATCCTGCGCCTCTGGACTCTACCGTCCTGGCTTGGCTTCGCCTCGCCCGACGGAAAGGACGGACGGGGTCCTCTGGTTTCTGTCAGGCTCCTTCATTCCCCTTGGCTCCACCTCAGTCCTCTGTCGCTCTGACTCCACTGTGGCTTCCCGGATCCACATCTCTGCATTGGTCGCCTGCACCATCAGTTCCGTCTAGGGACCTCCGGGATCCTCCCCCATCACCCTGGTTCTTTCGGCTCTCCGTCTGCACCTCAGGCTCCTCCGCCACCTCCACCTGCTCCACTGCCCGTGGGTCGGCCCCCTGTGAGTCGTTGGCCATTCCTTCCGTCGGCTCCACCTTGGGCTGTTATGGCTGTGGCTTGGGTCCTGCTTCCTTCCTCCTGCTCCAGGTCCCTCCCTGTCTGCTCCCTGGCTTCCTTCCTCCGTGGTCTCTGTCTGCTGGCCCCCTCCCGGGGGAGTCTGGTCCTCCACCAGGGAAACCTCCTCCCAAGTTCCCACCCACCGCCTCCCTCAGGTTGTTTCTATGGTGCGGAGGTCGCACCTTTTCTGTGACTGAACTGGAGGGGGGACTAATGTCACCACCCCTGGACTCATTATGGTTGTGTCCCTCATTGTTTCCATTCCCCCATGTTCTCTGTGACCCCAGGGGTTTCTGTTTCTTACCGTGATTGTTGATTATTTCCCAGTTGTGTCTTCCTTAGTCCCTCGGTTTTAGCCTGTCTTTTTATAACCCATTTCCTTTTCAGTTTAGTATTTGTCCAGGTCTTCATCAGTACGTGTGTCTTTCCTCCTGTTTTCTCCATGTTGGGATTTACACCTTGTTGGATTAATAAAGACTCTCCCTCGATTATTCTTGATTCCGTGTTCCTTCGGGGGCCCCAACAGTAGCGTGACAGTTATCTGAGTTCTTTAAAAGCCAAAATTAAAAGCTAGAAATTAGTGAAAAAATTAAAGTTGCCTACTTGGGCCATACACTACCAGTCAAAATAAGTTTCTTCTTTTCTCACAAAGCCTGCATTAATTTGGATCCAAAGTACACAGCAAAACAGTTAAATGTTTTAAATTATTTATACTACTTCAAAAACAAACTGTTTTCTATTTGAATATTTTTTAAAATGTACAGGATCCTTCAGAAATCATGTTGATATTCTGATTTGCTGCTTAAAAACAGGATCCTTCAGAAATCATGTTGATATTCTGATTTGCTGCTCAAAAAAACATTTATTATTATGATGATGCTGAAAACATCGGAGTAGATTTTTTTCACGTTTCTTTTATGAATAGAAAGTTAAGAAGAACAGCATTTATCTGAAATAGAAATCTTTTGTAACATTATAAATTTATTTTTCATCATTTTTGATCAATTTAAAGTATCCTTGCTAGATAAAAGTATTAATTTATATAATTTCTTCTCCAAAAAATAAAAACTATACTGACTCTAAGCTTTTGAATGGTATAGTGCAGGGGGGGTGGGTGAACTCCCTGAAAATGGGTGGGGTGATGATGCTGAAAAAAATTCCGCTTTGATCACAGGAATAAATTACATTTTAAAATATATTTAAATAGAAAGCAGTTATTTTGAAAATAGTAAAAAATATTTCACATATTACTGCTTTTGCTAAACTTTGGATCAAATAAATGCAGGCTTGGTGAACAGAAGAGACTTCTTTATAAAACATTAAAAATCTTACTGTTCAAAAACTGTTGACTGGTATATAGATTACAGAAATGTTATACTGTTATATTATATATATATATATTATATATACAGTACAGGTCA
This sequence comes from Cyprinus carpio, assembly GCF_018340385.1. Lineage (NCBI taxonomy): Eukaryota > Metazoa > Chordata > Actinopteri > Cypriniformes > Cyprinidae > Cyprinus > Cyprinus carpio. Next base: position 27,045,777 of record NC_056610.1, read on the forward strand.
AAAGTAAACATTACTATTTTTTATGTTTTTGAAAGAAGTCTCTTCTGCTCATCAAGCCTGCATTTATTTGATCAAAAATACAAAAAAAAAAAAAAAAAAAAAAAAAACAGTAATATTGTGAAATATTATTACAACTTTATTACAACTTAAAATAATAGTTTTCTATTTGAATATACTTAAAAAAAATAATTTTATTCCTGTGATGCAAAGCTGAATTTTCAGCATCATTACTCCAGCCTTCAGTGTCACATGTAACATCCAGTCTATCACATGATCATTTAGAAATCATTCTAATATTCTGATTTATTATGAGTGTTGGAAACAGTTCTGCTGTCTAAATATATTTGATGAATAAAAGGTTAAAAAGAACTGCATTTAATAAAAAAAAAAAAAAATCTAATAATATTATATTCTAATAATATATTTTCTTTACTATCACTTTTTAATCAATTTAACACATCCCTTGCTGAATAAAAGTATTGATTTTATTTAAAAAAAAAGAAAGAAAAAAAATTATTGACCAGTAGTGTATATTGTTATTACAAAATATTTATATTTTAAAAACATAGCTTCTTTTTTTACTTTTTATTCATCAAAGTATCCTAAAAAAGTATCACGTTCTGAAAAAATATTAAGCAGCAGAACTGTTTCCAACTTTGATAATGAATCATCACATTAGAATGATTGCTAAAGGATCATGTGATAATGATCCTAAAAATTCAGCTTTGGCATCACAGAATAAATGATAATTTAAAGTATAATAAATTTAAAAACAATTATTTTAAATTGTAATAATATATCACAATATTACATTTTTTTCTTATATTTTTGATCAAATAAATGCAGGCTTGATGAGCAGAAGAAACTTCTTTCAAAAACATTAAAAATAGTAATGTTTCCAAACTTTTGACCTGTACTATATATATATATATATATATAAACAATTCTGTCCCCCTAACTTCTGAAATGATGGCTAGGCCCCTGGTAAGAAGTAAAAAGCTACAAATTGAGACCAGAAGGGGAACGCAGTAACAATAAAAATAAATAATAAAAATAATGATGATGATGATAATAATAATAATAATAATAATAATAATAATAATAACTATGCACCCGTTTGTAAGGAAGCTTGTAAGTTAATTTATCTATCCACTGCTGTCACGTCACGTGACAAAGAACGAAAGATAGGTTAAAGCCTTTTATACAGTCTATGGTTAAAGCTTATGGGGCTGTCACGTGATGAAAGAATGACTCAAACCCGAGGACTTGTCAGATAAGAGGTGAGGTGAGCTAATCATAGACTGAAGACCCTAGTAAAAAATTAATTAATCTTTTCATTGAATCCTTTTATTAACACAGATTTAGACAGATTTGTGAACAATATTTGAGAGATATATAGGCCTTTTGTGTACATAGAAAAAGTCTTAGATCTTTGAGTTCAGCTAATGAAAAATGGGGGCAAAAACAAAAGTGTTGCGTTTTATAATTTTGTTCAGTGTATATATATATATATATATATATATATATACATATATATTATATATATATATTACTCTGACAAAACATATATATATATATATGTGACGAGTGGGGCGGGGCCGAGAGCCGTGGGAACGGAGCGAGGCCGGTGGAGTGTTTGGGAAATGAGCGACACCTGCTCGATGTGGAGGGACGGCTGCCGTTCGTGAGGGAGCGGAGGAGTCGCCGCTGTTCGCCAGGTGGCCGGTGGAGCCTGCTTGCCATCCGCCAAGAATTGGGAGGAGCAGGGAACGGGGGACTCCCTGCCGGCTGCCCGAAACTGGAGGAGCCCAAAAATCGCTGTCCACCGGGCGGCGGTAGGAAGGAAGCGTTGTCGTTTGCCGTCCACCGAGGGCCCGTCCAGTGCCACCGCCAGGCACCGCGGAGGAGTTCACACAGCTGGTGGAGGGCCGAGAGGCAGCATGTCTGGGAACCGGAACAATTTTTTCTCCTCTCTCCCCTCTCTCATCTCTGTCGCTCCTCATTCTTTCATCTCCTTTTCTCACGCCTCGTCTGTCTGTCCTTACCCCAGGTTCCCGCATGTCACCTTGAGCGGTCCCCCCCCGGAGGGAGGGGGGATTAGAGCGCAGTCTCGGGAGTAACCCCCGGCCTGTGAGGGGCGATGGAGGAGTGTGACGAGTGGGGCGGGGCCGAAAACCGTGGGAACGGAGCGAGGGGCGGGGGGCGGTGGGGGGGTGATTGGGAAATGAGCGTTGCCACACCTGCTCCACTCAACCCGGGGTTTCTCGAGTCCCACGGAGGAAAATTGGGAGGATACAAAAGAGAGCGACGAGGGACAGTTTGAAGGCTGAGAGAGGACCAGGCCTGGGTTTTTATTTTGTGTTTTGGTTTTTTGTTTTGGTCGTAGGGGACGTGAGGGGCTGTCGCACTGTTTTATCTTTATTTGGTTATTAACGTTCTATTTGAGTGTTCGCCGGTTTCCGCCTCCTTCTTCCTGTGATTTTGAAGTTTTATATTGTTACAATATATATTTGATATAATGACAAACTAACTTCCACTGCTGAGAAACCATTCATCCTGCAGAGCTCCCGTCCCAATCAAAGCTAATCAAGGTGTTCAGTGTAATGCTGGGTACACACACTAAAGATTTTAAAATCTTAAAAAGATTTTTTTTCAAAATGTGAGAGACCACAAACATGATGGACAAAAATCCTAGATTTAACCAAACCGTTTTTTCCTCCTAAAAAGTGTGTGGTGTGCCACGATGTTGACAACATCAAGAGTCCTAGACTGTGAACACGGAAAATCTCACAAAATCTCTTGAGACTTGAAAATAAACATTGGAGGATGGGGATTACCAGGAAGAAATTGCAAAGACTGCATTTGTTATGCTTTCCGTATTCTATCAGCTCGCTTTCTGATTGAATATTGTTTCGTTTTCACATGATAAAAGGTTCTCCAGGGGATCGTCACGCGCATTTGTCCTCAGGGTTTCCCCCACACATCAGGCAATTCTGATTCCTGTAATTCTGATTCGCGATCGGGGCGCCTCTGACGTTCTTCCGGGCAGATTCAATCACTCTTAACACACCTCACACCACAGGAAAATCCATTCAAGCTGGCAGTTATTAAGCCTCTTATTAAGAAATCACAACTAGATCCTAGTGAACTGGCAAATTATAGGCCCATTTCAAATCTTCCATTTATGTCTAAAATTTTAGGAAAAAGTTGTGTCTGCTAAATTGTGCAAATAAAAAAATTATCTGTATAAAGGAAAAATTTCCCTGTCAGGTTTTTACAGGTGCCCCACCATAGCACAGAAACTGCACTTGTTAAAATTACAAATGACTTAGATCTTAGTGCTGCGTTTGACACCATAGATCATGACATACTCATAGATTGATTACAGGTATTCAAGGACAGTCTTTAAGATGTTTTAGATCCTACCTGTCTGATCGCTACAACATTGTTTATTTAAATGGGGAGTCATCTCATTTATCACCAGTATAAAACTGACCTACACAATCATCTATTCCCAATACACATGCTACCTACAATATAATATTATTAGAAAATCTAGGTTATTAATAGAAAATCCATGTTACCTACCAAAACGTAACTCAGTCTCTAGGAGGGAACAGAGACTTTATGTCAGAAAGAGATTGAGGAATGGGGTCTTACCCGAGAGCCCAATCACCTTCGAGTGGTAACAAAACGAGCCAATGGTACACAGTGTACCTTGGTCTGCGGGATTTGCATCGCGAGCTCCGCCCCGCTGTGTGGGTATATAAGGAGCAGTGCAAGCAACTCGCATTCAAGTCTTCGCTGAGGAGCCGAGCCAAGTGACCCGGGCGATCAGCGGAACAGTGATGTGGCAAGGGGACGTAATGTCTCCGTTCCCTCCTTCAGGGAATGAGGGTTACATATGTAACCTAGACGTTCCCTTTCAGTCTGTCATGTTCAACGTTACGTCAGAAAGAGACTGACGAATGGGGTCCCTTACAAAACGCCACATGGCTGTCTTCCAGTGACCCGTGTGAGTGATAGCACCCTGTCGTGAGGGGCTAGCACGAGTGAGGGCCTATACCTGACACAGAATGGACTGGGTAGCATATTCCAGCTGGACGTATGCTAGCAGGATGCTTGCTCGTAGGAGGACTTACAAAGGCATCAACCGTGTGGTGGTGATACACATGAATCTCTGAGGTACCCAGCCCCCATGTTGGAAGTTTTAACAACAGAGCTGTCAAGGTGGCTTGCCAAGGGAAAGACACATGCTACCAAGAGACTTACTGTGTAAATACACACATGAGATTGCCCAAAGAAAGGGAATCACAACACATGGAGGCACTGATAGGCCATGCACACAAGTCCAACACAGGGGCTGTCCAACACAGGGGCTGACCGATAGGGCATGCACGCAAGTGCTGGACATCAACAGTGCTGGAGGAACCCAGGGTTCTGAACTGAGAACCTCACATGAGGGGAATTGCGCATGCATCCAGACCGTAGAGTGGAATGGCGCAGCAAGCTGACTGACACAGAGCACCCGGAAGGACATGGGATCTACACAGAAATGATAAAATATCGCAAATGTGATATATGTCACCCAGCCCGCAGCTCTACAGTTGTCTGTTAGCGAGGCGTCATGCGCCAGTGCCCAGGAGGAGGCTATACTCCTAGATGAGTGAGCTCTCATCCCTAGGGGGCATGGCAGGTCTTGAGCCTGATAAGCCAGGACAATAGCATCCATTATCCAGTGGGATAACCTCTGCTTGGAGACAGCCTTTCCCTTCTGCTGGCCTCCATAACAAACAAAGAGCTGGTCTGAGGTCCTGAGGCACTGAGTTCTGTCTATGTAAGTGCGGAGCGCACGTACTGGACAGAGCAGTGGCAGGGCTGGGTCTGCCTCCTCTGGGGGCAGTGCTTGCAAGTTCACCACCTGATCTCTAAAAGGAGTGGTGGGAACTTTAGGCACGTATCCAGGCTGGAGGTCCAAGATAACGTGAGAGTTGGCCGGCCTGAATTCCAAGCATGCTTCGTCAACTGAAAATGCCTGCAGGTGTAATGATTGTTGTCCCCAATGTGGCCTTAGCACATCCCACACAACCGTCACAAATTTTGAATGGACGACACACACAAGACTCTGGTTGTCTGTTCTTTCTTTTATTCCTCCGCAGCAATGATATTTGTGTCCTGAGAAATACATCAAAATTTATTATTTTAGACAGGGTGATACTAACTGCTGACATAAACCAACCGCAGCAGTGTGAACCATTTTTCTGCTGAACTACGTACAACTTGTAACAATTTTCATGTTAACAAAATGACAAAAATAAAACATGAAAAATCACATACCTGAGAAATACATCAAAATGTATTATAGGGAACAGGGTGATAACACTGCTGACATAAACCAATGAAATAAGAAAACATAAAATGAAGATAACTGTGTGTATTCCATTAAGCTATCTGATGTTGCATCAGCAGTAGCACCGTTAATTTCACTGCATGAGGGTAAACGAGGCACAACGATAAGTACTCATACAAAGTATCCATCAGACATATAAACCCTCATCAACTGCCATTTGTTGATCATAATCACTACAAAACGTTTTACATCAGAAAAAACTCTTATTAAACACACTTTTATCCACTTTTTAAAAACACCATAAACAGGGAGAGAAGAGAAACAACGCTTAACCCACAGCAGTGTGAACCATTTTCTGTCTGAAAAACTACGGTAAGCATGCAAGGAAAAAAAAATAATGAATGTCTGCAATGCATTAACCACTAGGGGGCACCAAAATACCTTTAGATTTGAATTTACCCTCTAATTTCATGGAATTTCAACATCCATTAATATCATAATTTAATGTTCTTTTTTTTAAAAACTCCGTTACATTCACCCCCACAGAATTACATGAAATTTAGGCATCACCAAAGGTACAAAAACCAAAACAAAACAAAAAATAAATACAAAAAATAAAACATGTCACATATAATAAGCATCTCACATTAAAGAAGAACCTCCCATAAAAGGACAGTCAATATGAAAATTATCCCATAAGGATGAATTGATAAGAGAGTAGCGCTAAGCTCCCCTATCAACAATCGACAGCAGAATAACCCACATACATTCCACAATATTCTTCCACAATACGCCAATAAAAGAGAATGAAGAAACAAAATGCATAATAATTGGGTAAATAAAGAGACCCTGTCAACAATCACTATAAAGATATTTTTCATCCTCAGGTATATTATTTGAACATGATACCCAAGGACTAAAAACCAGTCCAAACAAAAACTAGGAAAAGAAGAAATAGCTTTCCTTTCGCATTTGCTCCATAAAATTAGATTCAACTTGTCCTAATTAACAAGAGCTCGGGAACAAACATAGATTTATAAACAGCCTAAACATTACGCTTTACAAATCCTGAATCACAACCTGGCCTGACATGGTTTGGAATTAATCTGGTCAACTGGGGCTTGATGACACGGCCAAAAGCGTGATCTGATCTGTCTGGTAGAACTGCCCGTCAACTGGGCATAAAATTAGTCAGGGGAGTCCCCCACACCGGAGGATGTGAGTGTGCGCAAATGAAGCAGACGTAACCGTGTTAGCAGATTCTATGCTTCCTGAAAATCTGACCAGGCATTCATCAACTGTTACTTCATCTGACATCACAGATATAGTTTCCAAAAGACGTTTGCGGGCGGGCAGGCTTCAGCTTGTGGTGTCGGGTTAACTATAACATCACCTGAGGGGGGGGGGACTACGGTTGAAGTAGATTCTGGACTCTCATCAGGCAATTGAGTAACCCAACTCAACGTTTCTGTCAGTATCGTCATCCAAATGATTGGTCAGAGCAACGCTGCCTCACTTGCAATGTCCATCATCCTTTAATTTGAGGAGAAGGTTCACTTTAACATGCAATCCACAGATATCTGTTCAGGGCTTCACAGGCAGGAAAAGCAACCAGTAACATAGAGGAGATTGCGCGATGGACCCACCGTTCTCTTGACACCTGTGACCGGGTTTCGAATTCTGTTAAGTGTGAGTTTTGAGGCTTATGGTCCAACCACCGTGTAGACAGTGGACTCCCACCGTCAGGCAGTTTTTCTTTTTTCCCCTTCTCGGCATTTTTTTCGCCAACAAGACTTGGTCACCCCACATCGATTGAGAACCCCTTTACTCAACGGTTATAGAGAGCTGCATGTCTTCTTTTCTGTTCTTTGGTGGCATGCTTTTTGTGCAAAGTACCATGGCCTCTCTTAGATCTTTAATGAGAGTGTCAACATACTTGTCATAGCTGATCAGATTCTGATCATTCAAGACAGAATGGAAGAGAATGTCAACTGGAAGGCGTGGTACCCTTCCAAACATCAAATAAAGGGGTGCCATATCCTGTAGACTCATGTGTCGTGCAATTGTACAGGAACGTCAACGTCTGGCCAAAAACGTCTCAGCCAATCCCTCTTGATATCCGGAGATAGAGCACGGATCATGTTGCCAAGCGTCCTATTAAAACGTTCCACAATACCATTACCCATTGGGTGGTAAGGGGTGGTGTGTTTTCTCAACCCCTGAAACTCTGAGAAGTTCGCCTATGAGCCGACTTTCAAAACTTGCACCTTGGTCACTGTGGATACGTTCTGGCAGGCCATAAATACAAAAATATCTGTCCCACAGGACCCTGGCAACTTGCTTTGCAGATTGATCTCGGCACACAAAAGCCTGGGCTAGCCTTGTAAAATGGTCGGTTTACAACCAAATTACGTCAATTATATTTTATTTCTTAACATCTTCTGCCGACCAGAAATTAAATACAGACTAGCTCTAGTGGTCTTGTAGACTTTATGTTCTCCAAAGGAGCTCTGGTGGAAGGATCAGGACTTTTACTTATGATGGCCCAGCATTGACAGTGTGCGCACCATAATCACGTACTCTATGCTCCATGTTTTAGCCAGAAGAAAACGCTGCTTTGCCAAACTAACACTCCTGAATTGACCTTGATGGCCACTGTCATCATGAACACTTCTCTCAGAATCACATCCACCAACAAGTCTTGGACGATATATTGAAAGTATTTCGTCCTTGATGATTGTTATGAGACACCCTGTAGAGAACACCATTCCTCACCAATCAACTTCTCCCATTGTTTGAGGTAACGAAGCCTGCTGCTGACTCTCGACTTTCCCTGCTTTGTAGGGGTCTTTGGCGACTCTCAATGTAAATGACATGACTCTTGACAATACTCTGTCATTCATCTGCTTGTCACGCAGATCTCTTCCACAGAAAAATGCTGGCAATGTGTCCTGGCCTGTCGGAACCAATTGAGGCAGGTGATCCACGACTGCCATAGCCCGTGTATCAGCACCAAGTTTCCACTCCAGATGTGAGCCAAGACAGCAGAGACATCCGAGCTTGCAACAGTCAGAACATCATCCCATTGTCCAAAATTCGTTTGTCGTTGTTGGGATGACACTTTCCCCCCTGATTTTTGCCACAGGAACATCTGAAGGCATCCTGCACAGAGTTAGTTGACATCCCCTTTCATATCAGTCATCATGGTATCATAGGGCACTCAAAGCAGTCTTTGTGTCACCCCACTCTTGACAAAAGGAACTCTGCTGAGGGAATCAGCAATGACATTCTGAGGGCCAGGCACATAATTTATATCAAAGTTGAAGCTGGCCAATTTGGCTACCCAGCGCTGCTCACAGCAGTCCAGCTTAGGCTTTGTGAGTATATGAGCAAGCGGATTGTTGTCTGTTAAAACAGTGAAATTGTGTCCCTTTAGCCAGTGGCCAAACTTTTCACAAAAGGACCATTTTAGGGCGTGTGAACGTGAAAGGGACTTGCTGGCGAAAGCAACTGGTCTAGCTCTAGTCTCCCCTTCCTGGACCTGTGACAACACAGCTCCGATACCATCTAGGGAAGCATCAGTTGCCAATATGAAGTGACGTGAGAAATCTGGGTGAGCTAGAACAACACTCCCAACCAGAGATATTTTCAGCTGCTCAACTGCATCATGCTGTGCTTGGAGTCCAATCCTCAGGCCTCAACTTCCTGTTTTGGCACGACACATTCCGAGTTTATTTCTTCCATCCCCTGACCTTCTGGCCTCGGAGAAGATTGAAGAGAGGTCTTGCCTTGATAGAATAATTTGGAAATGAAATGTTGATAATAGTTCATCATCCCCAAAAATTATCTAATTCTCTTTTGAGATGGTTTGTCTTCCCATCCGCTTCCACATCAGGTCAGAACTGTTCAAACCGGTACTTGGAAATTGGCACTCCACCTTATCAGGGTCCGTAGACACTCTCTGTCTTTGTCCATAACGTGCCCCCAGAAACTTTACTGACGCCCTCAGGAGGGGATGACATTTTTTTTCGGGAGCAAGTTTCAGGCCATGGGCTCTTAAACCTTCTGAACCCACCATCTCCAAACGATCAAGAGCAAACTTTCTCATTCGGGGGCCCAAAGACACTCAGATCATCTATATAGCACAAAATACTGAGAAAGTTTTGATCGCCAAAAAAATACTGTTCATCATCCGCATGAAGCTACCAGGGCGATTGCAAAGACCTTGGGGTAACCTATTATACTCAAACAGGCCCACTGAAGTGGTAAATGGCAGTGAATTTACGATCGTCCTCATGCAGCGGCATGTTGTAACCCAAAAAACCGACGTGAGGTCCATCGTACTGAAAACAGAGCGCGTTACCACCAAGCGCCTCCAGGCAATCTGCCTGATGTGGAAGAGGGTGGGCATCCTTTAACGTTCTTCAGTTCAACCAACGGAAGTCGGTTCAAACCCGAAGATCCCCATTCTTCTTCCACACTAAAACAAGTGGAGATGCATACTCACTCGTAGAATGACGTATTATCTCTCTTTCCAGTCAGGACCTGGTGCAACTTGTGGTACTGGCTAGAGGCTACTCGCCTGAATGGAAGTCGGAATGGCCTGGGATCCGAAAGGTGTATTCTATGAACAAATCCCTTAGCTTCTCCACAGTCAAGGTGATGTCTTGAAAAGATGTCTTCATAAGTCAAGATCAAACTGACTAATTGTTGCCTGCACTGGTCAGAGACATCACATGACTGTACATCAAGGTCAGACAGTCCCATGGATTTCAACCTCTCACTTGCAGATATAGACTAGGCCCTGCATTCAGACAAACCAATAGGACAACTTACGAGAGGAGGTTCAATTGTATCCATGCTATCAACGTCCTCAAGGGATATGCAAGGATACAGATCAGCCAGTTTTGCATTACGTCTCAACAGAACAACTCTCCCTGACGTGTTGATCACCTTCAAAGGGACCCATCCATCACTCCACAATGATGTGACAAGTCGAGCCACCATGACACCTCTGGGAATCGAATGAGAAGTGGTGGGCTCTGTCATGACAGCACTGCCTGGTGATGCAACAGCTGATTTCGATAGTCTCCCCCACACCAAATATTCACAACCAGGCTCAAGACAAACAGCTGAATTGCATCTTACTGTTCCAAGTTTGTCAGGCATGTCTTTACCTCTCCAGCGATTTAGTCCAGCGAGCATGTACAAAAGCTCTCACATTCCGGATCCTTTGATGTAGGTCCAGACACAGCTCTCCAGAAACCCTCACACTGCTTGATCTGTCGCAGAATATGTTTGATGACATTAGTTCCAATTATGAGTTCGTCATGTTGACCCAGAACCACTAGAGTAGGTACAAGCATCTTCAAACCAAAAACTTCCATGGTCAGATTGTAAACAGATTTAGGCTTGACACGCAATCCACCACAGCCCACAAGGACCACATCGGTGCTGCTCAGCTCACTGTTTACATCAACCGCTCCCGCTTCTCTCAGCTTCATCTCAGCTGTGTCTTTTATGGTGCATGCCACTGATCCACTATCCATCATGGCTCCTAAAGTTAGTTTTTCTCCGATTTTTACAGGCGTATAAAAAAGGCTATCATGTCCCCGCGCAACATGCGTGTTCTGATACACAACATTTAGTCCATCAACAACGTTCTCAATCAAATAACGTTCATCTTCACACTCAGTAACAGCTTGGGAGTTGCAAGAATGACCCGTACTGCCTCCCTCCAAATACGGGTCCACTAGTTTCCCTCCATATCATGCTGTACAGAGGAAAGTTTCGGACAATCACGTTTTGCATGTCCGGGTGAGAAACATTCGAAACACAACTTATCAGTTATGCAGTGCGTCACCGTGCTTTGCTTGTTGTCATGACACACACGACACGTATTTCTGGCATAACGTCGCTGCAACCTTGAGTTGCCTCTGTGAGTGGGAACATTACGTGACTGAACTCTATCCATCAACTGCTCTAACATCTCCATCATACGTGAAAGCACTTGACTTTCAGGCTGCTGTGTATTCTGTGTCATGGTTTGGACTACAGGCAGGTTTGGAGCAGAACATGACCGACATTGAACAGTACTGGGCTCTGCTGAGAGTTCTGGCTGCTTAAATGTATTTTGCGCCAATGGGAAACTTGATGCATCCTGAATAGCAGACTGCGAAAAGCTGATGAGGTGATTATGCTCAGTATGTTCCTTATTAAGCACAGGTGAAGTGTGGCTCTTTACATACGCACCAGCACGACCCATGTATTCTCTTTGATAGTCATCAATTCTGCTCTATATGTCTTTAGCTCTCCACTCATGAATAGGCTTACATTTGAATACACTAGTCAAACCTGGGTCTGGACAGTGCTTGATGAACATCCGTGTCACCTCATCACTCATATCAGCCAGCTGCTTTCCTTGTCTATGAAGGCCATTATTCACCAGATCAGCAGCCTTGTTGATCCGAATCCAATAGTCTACTGGATTCTCTCCGACTCTGGGAAGAGTAGCATAGAAATCAGCAAGAGGTAGGCAAGATGAGGTCTCACTGAAATACTGTAGCAGAATATTATAAATCAGCTCAGGATTCTGCTTTACATCAAGCGTATGATCGCTACGCAGACTGATTTTAACGACATCTTTTTCTTTTCCTGCAAGCCTGCTCATAATTTCCTCAGCTTGTTCTGAGATGGGACATTTTGCTTTCTTATACAAGCTTTGGTTCGATCAACCCTCTCTTTAACACAATACTTGTCAGATCTGTCACCATGAAACATGTCATGGTCTGACCTCACATGTACTGACACTTGTGGTACCAACATAGACATAGACTGTTCTGGTCTCATCTTTGGTCGAGTGTGGTGGTCTAGTGAATCGCTCTGGCTGTTATTGCTTGCATTCACTAAGCCTGCTGAAAACAGCCTGGAGACGACTGATTCTCCAGTCTGCGTATCTAACTGGCCCATCATATCTGTGAGGTGGCTAAGAGCATCCCTCTCAGTATTAGGTGTCGAAGTACAAGGGAACTCAGCTGTGGCATGACCAACAGGAGAATTATCTGTTGTTAAATGTAAACCACGACCCCCACTGTGGTCATTGTAAGACCTTGACTGACCCACCCCCCTTCTGCCACCTTCACTGAAAACATCATTCCCAGAAGCTCCAGCGAGCCAAGCAACCCCTCCCTCTGGGAAAACCAGTAGCCTCCATGAATGTTTCTGTCCATATCAGTATCATAGTCATCGTTTTCAGTCATATCTTAGTCACAGTTATTTACAAGTAATAAATGAATATGTATTATAGATTGCAAAAAGAGAATAATGAGACACTAAAACAAACACTCCACTTGGAAAATATAAAAAGTAAAGAAAAAAACTAAATCAGTGTAAGTGTGCTCAAAAGTCCATATTCAAACTGTGTTAGGTCATCGATAATCACTCAGCTGTGGTCATGTATTGTGTATGCGTTTACTGTCTTTGTCCATAACACTGAAGATACAAACAGGGTTCAAACACAGCTGAGGAGCAGCAACCACGGCCGATCTGCGTCGAGCAGATCAGGGATCCAAAGAGTCACGGCACCAGTGTAACGATTGTTGTCCCCAATGTGGCCTTAGCACATCCCACACAACCGTCACAAATTTTGAATGGACGACGCACACAAGACTCTGGTTGTCTGTTCTTTCTTTTATTCTCCGCAGCAATGATATTTGTGTCTGAGAAATACATCAAAATTTATTATTAGACAGGGTGATAACACTGCTGACATAAACCACCGCAGCAGCGTGAACCATTTTCTGCTGAACTACGTACAACTTGTAACAATTTCATGTTAACAAAATGACAAAAATGAACATGAAAATCACATACCTGAGAAATACATCAAAATGTATTATTAGACAGGGTGATAACACTGCTGACATAAACCACTGAAATAAGAAAACATAAAATGAAGATAACTGTGTGTGTATTCCATTAAGCTATCTGATGTTGCATCAGCAGTAGAACGTTAATTTCTCACCGCATGAGTAACGAGGCACAACGATAAGTACTCAACAAAGTATCCATCGGACATATAAACCCATCCAACTCACTGCACATTTGTTGATATAATCACTACAAATGTTTACATCAGAAAAACTCTTATTAAACACACTTTTATCACTTTTAAAACACCATAAAACAGGAGAGAAGAGAAAACACGCTTACCCGCAGCAGTATGAACCATTTTCTGCTGAACTACGGTAAGCATGCAAGGACAAAATAAAGAATGTCTGCAATGCATTAACCACTAGGGGCACCAAAATACCTTTAGATTTGAATTTACCCTCTAATTTCATGGAATTCAACATCCATTAATATCATAATTAATGTTCTTTTTAACTCCGTTACACAGGTCCCCAACCCTCTTAACTGAAGCCAAAGCCACCAGGAGCGCAGTTTTCAATGATAAAAACTTTAGCTCTACTGAGAGCAAGGGTTCGAAGGGAGCCCTCTGCAGTGCAGAAAGAACCACTGCAAAAAAGAGGTGTGTTCAGGAGCATTGCTGGCGCATTGCTATTTTAAGGAGCTAAAAATACACTGCACCATAGACCAACTCAAATCTGGTCTAAAGTCTGGCGCAATGTTTTTTCTTTGTTATTTAAAGAGCGTGTTAGTATAAGCGGGTCCACAACGCGTGTACACGCTGCTTATTAAACACAGGGATGCACAGCAGCACACAAACATGCCAAATATTAAAAATTAAACGACTGCAATGCATAAGAATTTTTTGTAGGCTAATTAAATATAAAACTGCCTACATGTCATAATGGATAGTCATCACATGTAGCATTAATTAGGCTATCTATTTGCTCGCACACGAGCAGCTCCGTTTCATCTCGGAGACACGTTCTGTCTTTGCGCTTGCCAAATTCCGCCATGTAAATAGCAAATCTGTCATGGCACGAGCGCAACTGGCTCTTAAAGGGAATGGATTTCGTGAGACTATGATTGGTTTATTGCACGTTACGCCCAAAAAACACCCATTACTCATTAAGAGAATAGGGATAACCCGTTTAGACCATGTGCCCGGGTGTGCCAACCGTTTTTCCATCGTTAAAATAGCAAAAGTGGATTTGGATACCCCCTGAGTACCCCTGTGCCGTGCGCTTTAAACTTTGCATTTAGATCGTTAAAATAGGGCCCAAAATGTTCAGTACTCATTTGAAATTATAAAAAATAAAACATTAAATGTGAAATTAAATTCACCAGTAGGTGTCAGCAAGTCACTGTTAATAAGTGAGTCATTGCGATTGAACCGAATCATTTAAACGGTTGATTCATTCAGGAACGAAACACCGTCATTCCTCAGAGACGCAAAACTGTGCTATGGTGGCTGAGTTTGGAATTATTTTTGTTGTCAAAAAAACAGGCAATATGGTGTCTAAACTGCAAGTCTCTTAATTAACTTTTTTTTTATTGAAGTGTTGTTAAAAAAAAAAAACAACTATGTAATCATGCTGCTTTTTGGAAGAAAAAAACCACCTTCGTGTGATACTGATTTAATATATGAAATTATATAAATATATAAAAAATTTCCCCCAATATCTTAAATTTTGTGATCATTTTAAATGCTTTTTAACAGACTGAATCAGGCAGTGAAAGAACACTCTAAATGCGCGTGCATAGTCTAATGTACTAGACGGCACTCCGTAGGAGTGTTTTGTTTGGTTTTTAGCAAAATATTGATGCACTTTTCTAAAACAGTGCTACTTACATCTTCCCACAATCTCTCGTTGCGTTTTGACAGTGACAGTAAGATCCGCCTTCTTTGATTTTATTGGCCATCTCGATCATTTTGACATTGATGAGCACTGGACCACTGAGGCAGACCAGCCTAAAAGTTTCACTTTTAAAAAATGTTGTCAGCCTAACAACAAACAGCTTTACTCATTCTTATACACAGAATCTTACACTGTCTATCAGCAATGAATATTTTAGTATTTCGAAGGACCAAAAATGTCACTTTATTTTGACATTTTGAACAATGACAGACAGTATGTTACAATTTAATAATTCAGGAATGAAGGCTATATTTCATTAAGATTTTTAGATAATTTCGGATGGGTTAGTACATTTAGGCCTACCTTTATGAAAAAGAAGTTTATTCAAGTTTGCTATAGTATACTTATTTTAAACTAAAAATAGGAAGGTATGCTTTTAGTTGACTTTTTATGTACTTCTCAGAAATGGGCTTTATGTACTCCTCAGAAATAAACTTAAAATTACATTTAAGTATACTTGACTTATACTTACACTTTCAGCTGTGAGTCCCATAATTAAATTAAAGCATAATTAAAGCATTAGGACCACCAAAACCAAATCTAATCACTGCTGATGCAGTGATAGTCACATTAGCTCATGCACGTGTGCTGTTATTAGCTAATGGTTAACTGCAAGATATTTTAATTTTACAAAGCATGTTTACCTTTCTTTATTTCTTTCTTTCTTTTTTTTGTTGAATGACATATGGGGTCTCACTTGGGAGGCCAATCATCTCTGAGTTTAAGAGAAAACGCCAATGAAAATTGGCTAGTGCATTTAACATACCTGAGCCACTCCCTGTGCCTACGGGTATAAATAGGCGACAGGTGCATCCACTCATTCAGGCTTTACGCTGAGGAGCCTGCAGAGAGAGAAGAACGTGTCCCGGCAACAGCGGGAATGGTTCAAGGTTGTGGCATGGGGACATAACGTCTCCGTTCCCTCCATCAGGGAACGAGGGTTACGTACGTAACCAAGACGTTCCCTATCTGTCGGTCACTACGAGTTATGTCGAACGACATATGGGGTCCTGTGTAAAACGCCACAACCTGAACACCGTCACGACCCTGTGGCGCTGCAATTGTCGACAAGCCTCAGCGTGTCACAAAAGCTATGCTTAAGGTTGTGACCTTCCCAAAGCCCCAGCTCAAATTCACTGACCTGGAGAAGGCCAAGCTGCTGTTCTGTCCACAAAAATTTTGGAAGGGATTTCAACCTTCAGTGAAAGATTGCTTCAAATCTTTCCTATTTGTTCTTTCAGCTTGGCAGAGCGATGGGGAAGCGAGCCTTAGGGAAAAGGTCGCTACGGAGACCACATCCTACCCGGTAGGGAGGAGACATGTGGAGATACTGATATGGGACTGACCCAGGGGGGGCAGTACTACATATGGAATGGGTCTCTGTGGCAGGTCCTACCTTGGAGTAGGGATGGAACAGCTGCCAGAAGAGACTGACAGAGTGGGTCTGTCAAGGGAAAACACGGGTTTACCAAGAGGAAAACCTTACCGTGGAGGAATACACATATGGAATTACACGCAGGGAATCAAGCCATATGGACACCTAGCCCAGTACAGGGGCTGACCGGAACTCTGGGCATGCTAACACCAGTACTGGGCCTGGCACCAGACTGCTCCGCCAAGTCTGACCGCCGAGGGTGCTGGAGGATGCTCGACCAGGGTACGCCAACCGGGGAACTCTACTGGGAAAAGAAAGGCGCTCGCATCCCCGTGTTAGGGGGAATGGCGCAGCAAGCGTGACACCGAGCCGGTCCTTCCTGCCAATTACCTGTTACCCAACACACGGGAAGAAACTGGCTCTACACGAAGGTTGTAAAACCTTGCGAAGGTGTTAGGTGTCGCCCAGCCCGCAGCTTGACAGATGTCTGCCAGAGAGGCGCCGTGCGCCAGCGCATAGGAGGAGGCCACACTCCGTGTGGAGTGAGCCCTCACCCCTAGGGGGCACGGCTCACCTTGGGAATGGTACGCCAAGGCGATGGCATCCACTATCCAGTGGGCCAACCTCTGCTTGGAGACAGCCTTCCCTTCTGCTGACCTCCAAAGCAGACCAGGAGCTGCTCAGAGCTTCTAAAGCTCTGGGTGCGCTCCACGTATATGCGAAGCACTCTTACGGGACACAGCAATGTCAAGGCTGGATCTGCCTCCTCCAGGAGCAGTGCTTGCAGGTTCACCACCTGGTCTCGGAAGGGAGTGGTGGGAACCTTGGGCACGTATCCAGGCCGGGGTCTCAGGACAACATGAGAGTAGGCCGGCCCGAACACAAGGCACTCTTCACTTACCGAAAATGCTTGGAGGTCCCCGGCCCTCTTGATGGAAGTGAGCGCGATCAGGAGCGCTGTCTTGAGAGACAGGAACTTGAGCTAGACTGAATCCAGCGGCTCAAAGGGACCTCTCTGAAGTCCAGCCAGAATAATAGAGAGGTCCCAGGAGGGTATCAGGGGGTCCCTAGGAGGATTTAACCTTCTGGCACCCCTCAGGAACCTAACGATCAAGTCATGTCTCCCCAGGGACTGGCCGTCCACTGCATCGTGATGGGCTGCAATGGCAGCCACATACACTTTCAAGGTGGAGGGGTGACAGCCTACACTCCAACCTTTTTTGCAGGAAGAAAGCACGACTCTGACCGAGCATCTCCGGGGGTCTTCTCGGTGGAGAAAGAACACTAATTCGTGAACAGACTCCACTTCAAAGCATAGTCTGCCTGAGTGATAGTGTCTACCACTGCTGGTGGCAGATCACTTACAGTACAGGTCAGAAGTTTGGAAATATTACTATTTTTAAATGTTTTTGAAAGAAGTCTCTTCTGCTCATCAAGCCTGCATTTATTTGATCAAAAATACAGAAAAAACAGTAATATTGTGAAATATTATTACAACTTAAAATAATAGTTTTCTATTTGAATATACTTAAAAAAAAATAATTATTCCTGTGATGCAAAGCTGAATTTTCAGCATCATTACTCCAGCCTTCAGTGTCACATGTAACATCCAGTCTATCACATGATCATTTAGAAATCATTCTAATATTCTGATTTATTATGAGTGTTGGAAAAACTGTTCTGCTGTCTAATATATTTGATGAATAAAAGGTTAAAAAGAACCGCATTTATTCAAAATAATAAAAAAATTCTAATAATATATTTTCTTTACTATCACTTATTATCAATTTAACACATCCTTGCTGAATAAAAGTAATTGATTTTATTTAAAAAAAAGAAAGAAACAAAAAATTATTGACCCCAAATTACTGACCAGTAGTATATATTGTTATTACAAAATATTTATATTTTAAATACATAACTTCTTTTCTTTTTTTTTTTTACTTTATATTCATCAAAGTATCCTAAAAAAGTATCACATGTTCTGAAAAAATATTAAGCAGCAGAACTGTTTCCAACTTTGAAAATGAATCATCATATTAGAATGATTTCTAAAGGATCATGTGATAATGATCCTAAAAATTCAGCTTTGCATCAAAGAAATAAATGATAATTTAAAGTATAATAAATTTAAAAAACAATTATTTTAAATTGTAATAATATATCACAATATTTACATTTTTTTTTTCTGTATTTTTGATCAAATAAATGCAGGCTTGATGAGCAGAAGAAACTTCTTTCAAAAAACATTATAAATAGCAATGTTTCCAAACTTTTGACCTGTACTGTAAGTCTGCCGCGTCCCGTCCAGAAGCCACACGTGGAGATTCCAAAGATCTGGATGCGGGTGCCATATTGTGCCCAGGCCCTGAGAGAGGAGGTCCCTCTTCAGGGGGATGCGCCAGGGAGGGGCTGTCACGAGGAGCATGAGATCCGAAAACCAGGTCCGGGTGGGCCAATAAGGCGCAACAAAAAGGACCTGTTCCTCCTCCTCCCTGACCTTGAAACATTGTCTGTGCGAGCAGGCTCACTGGGGGAAACGCATACTTGCGTAGAGCCCGAGGCCAGCTGTGTGCCATTGCATCCATGCCCAGGGGGGCCTGGGTCAGGGAATAGTACAACTGGCAGTGGGAGGACACGTGGGAAGCAAACAGGTCTACCTGGGCTTCTCCGAATCGACTCCAGATCAGCTGGACCATCTGGGGATGGAGTCGCCATTCCCCGGGGAAAGTGAGGTGTCGTGAGAGTGCGTTGGCTGCACGATTTGAGCTCCCCTGGAATGTGGATAGCGCGCAGCGACTTGAGCCGTTGTCTGACTCCAAAGGAGGGAGATGGCGGGCGAGTTGAGACATGCGGCGTGATCGTAGACCGCCCTGTTGGTTGATGTACGAAACAGCCGCAGTGTGTTGTCCTGTGCGGACCAAACACATGCTTGTCTCAGCAACAGCGGCCGAAACCGCCGTAAAGCTAGATGCACTGCCAGCAACTCCATACAGTTGATGTGCCAGAGCAGTCGAGGTCCTGTCCAGGACCCCGAAACTGCCTGCCCGTTGCACATCGCGCCCCAGCCCACGACATGCCGGGACACTTGTTCTAAGAGCACCCCCGGCCCATAGAAAAGCAAGGGTGCGACCAAGAGCTGAATAGGCGGTGACACATCTGTGTGATGGTGACACGATTTGCACCATGGCGCCATGCTCATCTCAGGACTCGGGAGTGTAACCAGTTCTGAAGTGGTCTCATATGAAGCAATCCGAGCGGCGTGACTGTGGCTGCGGATGCCATATGCCCCAGGAGCCTCTGAAAAGGTTTCAGTGGTACCAGTGTCCTGGCCTCTGTAGGAACTCAGGCAGTTCAGCACACCGACTGGGCACGCTCGATGGTGAGACGCGCCATCATACTCACCGAGTCTAACTCCATACCGAGATAAGAGAGTCTCTGCACAGGGGAGAGTTTGCTCTTCTCTCCGTTGACCTGAAGCCCCAACTGACTGAGGTGCCGAAGCACCAGGTCCCTGTGATCGCACAACTCCACTCGGGACAGGGTCATGATGAGCCAGTCGTCGAGATAGTTGAGAATCCTGATGCCCACTTCCCAAAGTGGGGCAAGGGCGCCCTCCGCGACCTTTGTGAAGACACGGGGGGACAGGGAGAGCCCGAAGGGGAGGACCTTGTACTGCCATGCCTGACCCTCAAATGCAAACCGCAGAAATGGTCTGTGGATAGGGAGGATCGAGACATGAAAGTACACGCCCTTCAGGTCGATCGCTGCAAACCAATCCTGGGCTTGAACACATTTGATAATATATTTCTGCGTCAAACATCTTGAACGGGAGCTTGTGCAGGGCCCGATTCAAGACTCGCATATCCTGGATAGGTCGAAGGCCACCGCTTTTCTTGGGTACGATGAAGCAAGGGCTGTAAAACCCACTCCTCATCTCGGCCGGCGGGACCAGCTCAATTGCATCCTTCGCCAACAGGACAGCAATCTCCTCACGCAAGACAGAGGCGTCCCAGACTGCCACCGAAGTCTCGAGAACGCCATTGAACTTGGGAGGTCGCCAGGCAAACTGAATCGCATAGCTGAGTCGGACCGTCCGAATGAGCCAATGGGACGGTTTGGGCAGCGCATGCCATGCCCCAAACTCCGAACGAGTTGCACCAAGATGCGTGGAGAGGCATTGCGTCTCCGAACCGTGACCTCTTGGCCACTGGCGATAGGGGGCATCGCGGGTGAGAATGAGGAGGCAGTGCGTTGCTCATTGTCATCCCACGAGCCTTGCAACTCAGAGGAAAGGGAAATTGCTCTTTTATTGAAAATGTGGGTGCCGCTGGGCCGTTGGACGGAGCGGCGGAACAAAAAGAAAACTGAAGATTCTCCACCCGGCCCTCCTCCGGGGAAAGGAGTGGCGCTGTCTCTGCCACCTCCTGAAGAGCAGTCTCCCACATCTCCGAGTTGCCTGTGTCAGGGCTGCTTCATAGTCTTCTATGAACGAGCAGGCTGAGGCACGGCCCACAACGGAAAGGTGGCAGCCAGAGGGATCACATCAGGGCAAGACACGCTGTATGGCCTCAGTCTGCTGTTGTACTCCCAGGGACTGCTGGGCACAGCCCTCGACAGCATCGCCGCACAGGCCAGCCTGGAGAGGGAGCCGTCCAGAAAGCACACTTTGTCAATGTCTCTCATCTCGACCAGGCTGAACCAGAGATGGCACTACTGGACCACCACAGAATGGACATCGCCTTTCCGAGGGACTTGCGTCGTGACTTCCGTCGCCCGGAAGTCAACACCGAGGGGGGCAGCCCTGCCAAATCTTCATCCCCAGAGGTCAAACAGCCCATCCCCCGATGCTGCAATCGACATCTGATCCCCCGGGATGGCAAACCGAATGACATGCTGGGACTGCCCGTTTAAGGACAGCCCAGCAGAATCACCCAGCAGCCACCCCAGGACAAGCACTGCGGAAGGGGTGAGAGGTCCGTGGGGCGTGGTCCGGGCGGCGGAGAAAGCTCTCACTGTCACCCTCAAATCTCCCAGAGCACTAGCCGGCGGTCCTCTGCTCGTGGCAGAGAAACCGGGACGGGTAGTGACAGAGGGGTCTGCTCCTTTCCCTTTAGGGAACAGGAAAGGAAACGACCGCATCCAGAAGGACACGGACGAAACGGCGTCTTTAAAAAGCCGCGAATCGTCCGTGATTTGCTCTTTTAGGAAATTCGCCTCTTTATTTTGAAGCGCCCAGGGGAATCGGCTGAAAAGGGACACCGCTGTTCGCGCTAATGTTTTTTTTTATGTACCACCAACCAGAACAGCTTCCCGATACTACAGCAGATGAAATGGCTTTGTGGAGTATAACAGCTTTTCATACAAAACACTCGGACCAAAGCAAAATCTGAATGAGTGGAGCGGCCCTGGTCGCTATTTATACCCGTAGGCACCGGGTAGTGGCTCAGGTATGTTAAATCCACTAGCCAATTTTCATTGGCATTTCTCTTAACTCAGAGATGATTGGCCCTCCAAGTGAGACCCCATATGTCATATCGACATAACTTATAGTTGCCGACAGATAGGGAACTCGTTATTTCGACATAACTCGTTATTTCGACGTTATTATGTCATTATTTTGAGATATTCAGTCAATTATTTCGACACATAATCGTATTTCGATGATATTAAGTGGTTTATTTCGACATAAGTTTTATGTTAAGGCTTGTATTAAATTCCAGTATGAGCCACTAGAGGGCAGAAGAAATAATCCATTAAAGAACGCATTTGTAGTTATGTTGACCTACTGTTAAGCACTGTTTACAAGTTGGTGCTCAATTTCTCAGGGGCGGTTTTGTGCTAATTGCCAGTATGCCTCGTTCAGTCACCTTTTTATCTGTTAGATTTGGTTTATTTGTTAACTTTAAAACAATCAATTATCGCCTATTAATTTTTCTTCAATGGCCTAGTTTTTGCTTCATGTGACTTGACCTTTATGGGCCGCTCAGAACTCCTTTTTTTTAATCAACTTGGCTTGCACTGCATTAGCCTACCACTACTACAGGTATCCACTACTGTGGCTATTCTTATTATTATTATTTTTATCTGTTTTGTTGTTTGTTGCTGTCCGGAATAAGATTAGACCTAACTTTTTTATTTGAAACGTACACTGAAAAAAATTAACATGGCAGGTCTTTGAATTTACAAAAATGAAACATGTATGTACAACTCAATTAATTTAGGTTTCGGTTTTTGTGAACATGCCTTTAATCAAGTAGATTTTCAGGTCCGTGTATCTTTTGGTCATTTGATTTTCTACTTAAAAATAAATAAAGAGAAATGAGAAACGGTTGATTCACGCTTTTCCGTTTTTAAAGACACACGGAAAATGTTTAGAAGATTTTGCTGGATTTTTTCGTATTGTTTGTTTTATGGGTAAAAAAATGAGATTATGCTTTAATATTTGTTGAATGTGTGGGGCGGCGCTGAAAAACGCCCACCTCATCATCCCTTCTGTACTGCAACGAACAAGCAGCAACCGTGAGCTTAGTTCATTTTCAACAGGAGAGAAGTGGCAAACGAGCCGAGTTTATTAATCCTGTGGATTCTTTGCTAGCGGTGCTTGCAAGATATATATATATAACAGAAATAAATTTATTCAATGACATTTGAATTTTACTGTAGGCCTATATGATCTTCAACGACATGAAATATGATAGCCTACTGACTTTTAGCCTACTAATTGTTTTTCTATGCCTATTTAAGAAAAACCTCACAGGTAACATGTTTTCATTTGAGCTATTACAAACAACAGCAACAGAAGCTATATCTTGTAGAGTGTAGTAGTCTACTGCATTCTCGGATTGGCGGATGCTGATCCACACTATCCATCCCGATAACAGAGGAAAGAGCTTCAGCTCTGAGCAGTTTGGTCGTAAGACACCCTAACCTAATTAAACATGAAAAATGTTACAAAACTCAAAGGAGGATGTGCTTTCTGCCATCTCGGTCTACATGAACTTCTTTCCTGAAACGTCAGAAATGAACCAGGCTCACGGCATCACAGACGAACATGTCTATTAAAATCTGGAACATGTCTTATATTTAAAATAAGCCAATTTAAATAGAAAAAAAAAAAATAAAATGTTTTAGGCCTATGTAATTCATATAAAACCCAACGAGAGGTGCAGTGTTTCCCGTCCTGAACTTTATTATCTGTAATGTGGTTACGCCATCACTCTATTCATATGGTACATCTACGGAATTCGTGAATTCAGTTCATAATTCTAAGTAGGCTATAGCCTATAATTAAAAATAATTGTGGTGAACTATACCCCCTGGTGGTGAAAACTTAAGTAAAGATTTCATTATAAATATTATTATAGCATTTATTATAAATTGTATTATAAATGTGGGGTTGAGCTTTCCCACCATTAATTTTTTTTCTGAATGGCCTAGAATAAAATAGTAGGCTAAAAATGTGTAGTATCATATTTAATTCCATGTCGTTGTAGATCACAGGCTAAAGTAAAATTCAAATGTTTTATTGGTTATGAATAAAGTTGTCAAGTCTGTTTTGTCAATAACATGCAGGCAGCCGTGAAAATATTATATTATTTTATTTATTTTTATTATTATTATTTTATCTTGTAAGCGCACTAGCAAAGAATCCCAGGATTAATAAACTCATTTTATTCTAGACCTGCTTAGAAAAAAAAACAGGGATAACATGTTTTCATTACAAACACCAGCAGAATTTTTTTTTACATAACACAGTGTTCATGTGAAAATCCAAACCCCACATAAAAGTATTTATGATTATATTTATAATAAAACACTATAATAATTACTAAAAAATAAATATTTACTGACATTTTCACCATAATCGGCGCCTACTGTAATTCTAAATTCTAAATTATAGGTTACACTTGGAATTATGAACTGAATTCACGAATTCTTCTGTGGATAATGACAGTATGAATAGAGTGTGGGTGTGACGACATTACAGAGTTCAGATAAGAAACACTGCACCTCTGTTGGTGTTGCATATGAATTACTAAACAATATGGTTCTTTGTACTGTTGATGCATGAGCCTAGTTAATTTTCTGATGCCTTTCAGAAAGGAAGTTCAGCGAGACAGACCGAACTGGCAGAAAGAGCCACACCCTGTTAGGTTTCTTTATTTTTACAACAGAGTTTTGTAACGTTTGGTTATTGAGGGTGTCTTACAACCAAAACTGACAGAGATGAAAGCTCTTTCCCGCATGTTATCAGGATGGAGAAATGTGGATCGGGAAAACTGCCTACTGGAGAAGTGCAGTAGCCATACTTGTTGCACTCTACAGAATATAGCTTCAGTTGCTGTTGTTTGTTGAATAGTCAAATGAAGAAGCCATGTTACTTGTGTGAGGTTTTAATAGGCATAGAATAAAATGAGTAGGCCTAAAAGTCAGTAGGCTTCATAGGCCTAGTTCCATGTCGTTGTAGATCACATACAGTAAATTCAAATGCCATTGAATAAAACTCAATTTACGTTTTTGTCAAACAAACACTGCCCTCTTGTTTGTTGCATATGAAGTACATTATATATATTATATTAATATATAATATCATATAAACATATATATATATATATATATATATATATATATCTATATTTCTATTTAAAATTGTTTCTTTAAGAAGTTATACATTTCGAGCTAATCTTTAGACATGGAGCCTAACAGTTCACCTCATCTCAGACGACAACGATTTAATGCTAAAGTAAGTCCATCAAATTGTTTTTATATTTGTTTTCATATAGGCAATATTTCCTCTAGATAACAGTTTTCGTAGTGTATAATGATAACAATGGTCAATTACAAACACTTTAAAACTGCTAGTTATATTATTGAAGCTCACACACCCGGTGGCCAGTCTGTAACGTTTTTTTAAAACGAAGTAACGTTAACTTAACATTTACTTTTTTGAAAAATACGTTATTGTTGTTTATATTCTACAGTTTGTCTGTACATTGAAACTTTGCTGACAGTGTGAATAGTAGTTCATAACCGCCAGCAAACGTCATAATGATTAATGAGTTTGACCTTTGACATATTAATTATGTCCAGATGTGCACTTTGCCCTATTAATAATGTCCATATGCGGGAACCCCGGCGTGCGTGAAATCCATCCGTCATCCTGTTGTGCTGCTCCGCGAGGTGAAATGTGTTGTTTGTTCAGTGACCAAGTGATGAATGAGATCTCTGAAGAATGTGTTTGTAGATCTTATACACACATTCTCATATCTGGACTCAATACTGTCGGAACGCGTCTGTGTGTGTGTGTGTGTGTACGCGACCGAGGTATCAGGTTGCGTTCTGTAATGCCCAGCGTGCGCGCTCTCTCCGCTCTCTGTCTCTCCCGCTCTCTTTCTCTTCTCTCTCTCTCTGTATGGGAGTGTGAGAAAGATTCTTGGCTTAATGTCAATAATTAATAAACAAATTTAACAGATGGTGTGTGTGTGTGTTGTGTGGGTGTGTGCTGTGGATTTATAAGCGCAGAATCTCAACCTATTAATAAATGGACAAGAATATTCAATAAAAATATTAACTCCACTAGGAAAACCAGGACGTGTTGATGAAGAATAACAGAATAAATAATTTTAACAGACGTGGAGATCGATGGTGTGTGTGGGTGTGTGTGTGTGTGGTGTGTGTTTGATTATTGACTACCATAACGAATCTCAACCTAGTTATAAAATGAGAATAAATCAATACAAAACATATAAATTACCTTACATTAGTTTCGCGATGAAGTCTTCCTAGCGCGGTTGTCACGATCTTCAATGATAGGTTTTACAAAATTTGGTGTTTTAAAGTCCGTGCGTTCTCTCTCTCTCTCTCCGCGGCGTGAGAGAGCTCTCCGTCATCCGTCCGATGCCCGATGAAGAGAATGCGGATAAGTTGGCAAAAACGTTGATAAATGCAATACATCTAACTCAAGAAGCTATATTACTTTAATCTTGTATAACCATAATCCCTTTACAGCCAGGCGGGTTCTGTTTAATGGTAACAATTAGCAGTTTGATTCTATTAACGTGGGTTGAATGCGAGCTAAGCTAGATATTAATCTAACGGTAGCAGGGTGCTAGCGTCACCTACACGATAACGATTACTTTTCGCCTAGCGGGCAGAGCGAACACTCGCGTCCCATACACCGCCCGACGTGAGTGTCTCTGGGACAGCGGTATTAAACACACACCAACGAGGAGGCAGTATGTATGGTTACTCTTTTAATCTGAACTCAACCATTCAAACTTCCACAGGAAAAGGCCATTAACAGCAAGTCACTATTCAACATCGCTATCCATGGACTGCTGAAATTTCACTTATATCAAGGGCTGTAAATTAACCCACATTAACTTGCGACAGAACCAATTAACAATAAAATGAAACACACATCTACTAACAGAAAAAAACCTCAAACCAGGTCTTACTTAAAATAGACCCATAGTCGTGAACGCTGAAACAAATAACCCTAATTACATCCTAGGTGCCAGTGCCTGACATTCCCGACGGGCTTTCATTACATACACCCCCCCCCCCAATGGGGGAAGGGGTTAGTTGTCCCCAAACCCTACATTCTACCAAACACAAATCGCAACAAATGATCCTGGCGTGGCGCTCGAAACACGCTTCGGCCTACCGCAGGTGATTACACCTCCCAGCCGCCAGCCTCAACCCTGAGTCCGTTATGTCCTTTCGCACCCTGCGCGATGGTGATTGGGCAGATGGTGGGGAGCCTCCCTGACTTTCAAAATTCTCTTGTTATGCGAGCACGATGGGTGGTCCCGGTGCCAAACAGCATCCTTGTTGATGCACAACCCGATCTAACACCTGTCCCGTGCATTCTCGGTCCCGGAAAGACCACCTCCGAAATTTGATCATAAGAAATCTCTCCGGGCCCCTGCCAATGATGAGGTACAGTGGGCGTGACAACCCACCGGCCTTGTTCTGTCCCGGGGCCAGAACACCACACCCACTCTGCTCCCCTGGCCTTAAGGGGGAGACCGTAGGGCCACAACCCGGCGGTATCGTACGCCCGCTTCTGGCCGGGCCCTCAGTTCCAGCGTCATCTAGAGCCTCCCTTGCCAGTTGATGGGCTGTGCCCAGACGCTCCTTCCAATCGCCGACGATAGTAGTCCAGTTCTGGTTCCACCAGCAATCTCTCCCTGGCTCGGGGGGTCGACCCGAACACCAAAGTCCACCGGCCCGGTGCGGAGCTCCCTCCAAACATCCAGCGCTGCCGGTATCTGTGCACTGACTTGGACTCCTCGCACTGACTGTCCTATATGCCCTACAGGACAGGGGCAGAATGCTGGTCCCAGTCTCTCGGGTGCTAGACTAGTCAAGGATGGCAAGTTGGGTGGCCAGGGTGCGGTTGAAGGCCGCCTCACCCAGTCCTATCGCTTTTGAGGGGTGGAGGGGAGTGGTTCTTGTTTTCTTTACCCAAAGCCGCCCTGGACCACACTACACTGAACAACCGCTTTTCAAAGATTCGCCCACTGATCACTGTGAAGTTCATCCCGAGCACCCACGAAACGGGCAAACATTCTCATCCACCTAGTCGCGATGTGCCGCGTGGAAGCACTCTGAATCCGGCACCGCATAGGCTTCCAGGCCACTTCAGTAAAATAGTCCATAGCTACCAGGACAAACGGCGTTAGCCGGCATCTGTGAATGCGGTAATGGTCCCCAGATATCAACTCTATTCCTCTCCATGGAGCTCGACCCCTACTACGCGTATACATAGCCTGACCCCTGCCAACGAGCCTCGCCCGTACGTGCGCGATCGGATGGGCTCCCTTCTGTGCCCGTGAAGGAAAATACCCAGCAGTGAACGTGTTAGCTCTGCAACCGGCCGGAAACCGACACCCCAGGAAGTAGAACCGCTGACCGGCAGCCGCCCGCAATGTTTTGGAAGTTCCCGAAATGGCCAGACTCAGCTGCCCGCTATGACATACCAATGGAGGGAATTCTGTGGCCGCCACGGAGCCCGCCGCGAGCGGAACCAGCGCCGTGCAGACGCGGACGGTCACCTACCCCCAGCGGTGCCTGCCCAACGCGCCTGTAGTCATCACGTGTCATCCGTGGAGCATCAAGGCTTGCCACACTCGAGAATGGAGCCTAGCCTGACTTCTAGTGATGACTCAGGCTGTCCTGTGAGGACACACCGCAGGCCAGTCCTGGATCAGTACTGATCGCTAGCCTCCAGCCCAAACCCCTCACCTTCACAGAACCGGTCATTCGCCTGCTGTTTGTCTCAGCTGCTACGATGCTGAATGGCGACCGCCATCCATCTGTCCACCGACTGCACCACTCCGGGATCTGCTGCTGCCGACGATGGGCCCAGATCTCGTTCTTTTTCCTGGCCGGAGTAGCACAATACCGACATTCATCAGTCAAGGCCATTATGACGACAGTTCTGGAGCAGGGCTATCAGCTGTTGGGCATGCTGCCGCCTCCTGGCGGGGTGGATCGGTGCTGAAGCCTCGACAGTCGTACTCTTGGAGGGATTTCCCAGCCCCTCTTGCCACCTGGACCCTCTGGTATGGGCGGAAGTTCAGCATCCCAGGTGAGGAACTAGCGTTTCGTCGGCCTCAGTGTGAACCTGGTGCCCAGGACCGGTAGGGCCTTGAAGTGACGCGGACTGCCACGGACCACAGCTAACAACTCCGCGGCCGGGGAGTTGACACAGTAGTTTCTTTCAGGACGACTGATGAGGGCTGCAGCTAATAATAGGCCCCACAACTCGCTGTCTCCAAGTCTCCCCCTTCCTAGGGGAGAGTACCGGCACCGCCCCCCACGTTGCTGGCATCAGTGGTGTCCACCAGGAAAGGTTTGGTTGGTATGTATCAGGGTGTAGGCCAGGAGACAGGAGCCATCAATGAGGCGCCCGCTTTCAGCATGGTGGAAGGTAAATTGGTTCCGCCCTGCTAGCGCACCTCCTGGACCACCCGAATCAGTGCCGTACCCTTATTTTGTCAGGCTGATGTAGGGGCTGGCACGATGGTGGTCTGGGCAAAGTCTCTGACATACCTTCTATACTATAGGCAGGGCCAAGGCCTGAAGAAGCTCCGCAAACTCAGTTGATGTTGGTTACGTGTGGGGGGGGCCAGTCCCTCACTGTGGCCACCTTTGTTGGCGTCAGTGGCACCACCTGCGCTCTCACTATAAAAACGTGCCCCAGGAACTGCGTTATTTCGGCGGGTGAGCAGGTTACACTGCGTCCGGGGTTCAACCGCAGTCCCGGCCACGGCATTTCGGGATGGCTGTCAGGACCTCCTTAAGTTCGTGGACAGCCGCAGTCAAAGTCTCTGGCCTATGGACAAACAGATCATCCCACAAATAGACCCACACAGCGGGGCTACGGGGAATGTCTTTTAAGGACCTCGCCTCCATCAGCCTCTCTCATTAATGCTGGCCTCAGTGCGCTCTGACTACAGCTTCTCAATAGGAGCAGTAGCCTTTAAACTTGCCACTAGTGTCCTTTTGACCCTTATTTGGTTATAAATGTCCGTAGAAGTTTTTAGGGACCGGGCCTCCGGCCGGGCCTGTAGCGTCCACTTGCCAATATCTCTATGTAAGCCAAGTCGCCAAGATGTGCTTGGAACCAAAAGAGGGATCCAAGCAACATAATCCAAGTGCCGTATCAATGACGCGGAAGGTGGGTATGAGTGCCATTAGCGGCGCGGTGGCAACGATTTGAGCACGCGCCGGAAAGGTTAAGCGCTTGAAGGGAGCCACCCCCCGTTTTCTTCCCGCACCATGACCAATAGGTGCAAGCCAAGGGGACTGTATCTGGAGGGATATATAATGATCCGTTAGCTGCCCATATCTCTGGATCATTCTTTGCAGAAGCCTGGCGTTTGCGCCGACGGAGGCCAGGCTGTGAGGCCGCCAAACGAGCGACATGGGAGCAGCTGGGCGCCAGCCTCGTCAATGTGATGAATAGCACCAAAGCATGTACTGATTACAGTCTACTTCACTCTCTGAGCCGCAAAAAGAGTCCACATACAGTCTCTTCAGTGTAGACATTGCAGCTGCTCCTGCTGCAGCACGACTCAGGAGCCCACCATCAACTCATTCGCCGCCCCAAAGCTCCTCAACAGCAGCACAAGTCTCATGAGTGTGATGGATGGAGAAAAAGAGAGTGCGGTAGTGCTCGCTTTGGGGACGATGAGCTGGGATGCCATGGTCTGATGCTGCACTACTCCCAATTGTGCCACACACTGAGAGTCTGCTGGACCAGATTCATTGTTTATGTCTGGCGCTAGGGTGGCCCGGAAGCCAGTGAAACAATGCACGTGTCTAAGCTGCGTGCCCTGCCGGGGCGTGCAGGCCACATCCTCCATGATCGGCTTTTATCACTGACATGAATGACCGGTCGAGGAGATGGCAACATTCAGTCTTACCTCAACGAGTGAGGTAGCCGGGGCCACCTGGCCACCATCAGACCCATGCCTCTACCCGTGCGGCCAACAAGTCCAAACAACACATTGCACTCATCTCGTGATTTCAGGCGGGAGCCCGATGTATAACTCATGGATTGTATGGCTCATCCCCACAACCACAGACCATACACATTCTTACCCAGGCCCTTACTGTCTCTTTATCGTGTGACTGGTGATGAGTTCCTCGAGTTCATGGTGATGGGGGAGTCCAGTCCTCCGGAAGAGGACCCCGTGCCCACGTCCCTCGCAAAAATATCCTTTCGTTTTTGTGCTTTTTTTTTCACAGCAAACAAATGGCTGCGAAAACCGCGATATCCACAAGGGAGCATGCAGGCGCTGCCCGTCAATTAGCACAGTCAAGGACAATCCTTGCGTAAGCACCACAGACCGCCCCACAGTAGGGCAGTCGTGTGCGAGGGGGGCGTGCCCAAAGAACGGGTGTGAGGGTCCCCTCACTGCCTCACTCCCGTCGTTTCCCGGGAGGGTGATGCGTCCCCGGGCAGCGCGAGTAGACTCGGGGCATGGGCCAGTCCCTGGCGAAGTGCCCCGCGTTCTCAACAGCGCCGAGCGAAGCAGCGGTCATGTCTCGCCCTCACGTTGGGGTCAACTGGTGAGCCAGGCTGACCTCCTCCTCTATGAGGTTGCGACCCCCGCATCGCTACTAGCTCTCGTTACTGCTGACTTTCGTCAGCTTGGCGCTGTGAGCGAGATCGACCTGTTATAGGCCCAGCCTCGCAGCACCTCATCAGCACTTCGATCAGCCTCTCTCAGTGCCTCACTCAGATCTTGGGTGATGACAGGTGCGCGACATGCCTGGCGTAGAATACCGCCTCAGTGTAAGGCCCCGCCAGGAAAGCGTGGTGCGAGGCCTCAGCTCTTCCCTCGCCTGTGGCTGCGGAAGGTAAGAGTAGTCTTTATCTAGTCATGGAAACGGATTATGGTGTCGCAGCGAATGCACCCACACTCTCCTTCACGTCGACGGCTCGAGTAGTAAGCGCCTCCCCCTCAATCGCCCTTCTGCTCTGCAGCCCCACGGTTCCTGCCCGAAAGCGGCTGTTTGAGAGGCAGCGGTGAGGCCGAGAAGATACGCCGACAGCTTCATGGGACAGATCGATGGGGAGAACTGAAAGCCGGCAGCACGGACCCTCCAAGCGCCAGGGGGGCCAAGAGTGTAGTCCGCCCCCCGGTCTCATCGCGGCCGTCCAGTTGCCGCCTCGTGGAGAGCAGCCAGAATCGTCCTCTGGGCCCATCGTCACGGCTTCACTCGGGGGTCGGTCCAACCCGCCATGTATTCTGTGGCCAGTTTGCGGTGTGGTCATTTTTTTTTTTTTTTTTTTTTTTCTTTCGGTTAAGGGGAATTTTTTTTTTTTTTTTTATTATGACTGTGACAGCAGGCCATGGCTGCAGCCCATGATTTGGGATGGTTGATGATATAGCCGTGAGTTCATTCTGCCCATGCCCTAGCAGGCTTTAAATAACCCTAGTGAATGCTAAACAATACCATAATGCACCTGCTGCCAGTGCTTGACTTCCAGTCCATTACCCTTGTTTTTCATCGAGTGTTTGTCTAAATAAACCTAAATGAAGAACAGCAGCACAAGCGTGTGATTGAAAACCTGTTCATTTCACTTAGATGCGAGTCGAATTGTGTTTTTTTATGCGTTGTTAACGTTGTTGCGATGTTTGGAGTGAAAAGTGGCTAATATGACGCGGGAGAGAACCAATATCCAAGTTTTGCTGCCACGGTTTTATTTACTGTTATAAATGTATTTTGTCTTATCAAATATGTTATCATTTTTACACGCGATAAATTTAGTTTTATTTTCGATATTCGCTGGAAATCGCAATTGTTGTTTACATTGACCTCCGAGCACTTTACTTTAAACTGTCCAATATTCTTTCAATGATTTTTTTTGTAATTTTGGGAATTACAGTTTCATTATTATTATTTTATTATTCTTATATTATTATTATATTATTATTAATTGAGTGAATGTAGGCTACTTGTATAACGGAGAGGTATTGCGAATCAGAAAGAGTTTCTTGCCAAAGAATGCTTGCACTTACAGGATTGTTTTAGTGACATAATCTTCCAGTACACAGACAACAACAAACAAATACCATATGTAATATAAATAGACAACAATAAAAAATACTTGTAGGAACAGTTGTGCTATAGAATGAGAGAATAAGAATGAGATGCAGAAATGTACTATAATGGAGGGGTAACCAAATAAATAAAAGTTTATTGCGCTTTTTATGCATTAAGTGGGGAAATTAACTGTTCATGAGATAGATTGCCTGGGGGTAAGAAATTGTTTCTGTGCCTGGCATTTGCGGCTCTGAAGCACCGACCAGATGGCAAAAGTTCAAAAAGGAGAAAACTTGGGATGTGGTGATTCCGAGTGATTTTCATGAGCCCTTTTGCCTCCTCTGGATGTTATACAGTTCTTGAATGGTGCAGGGAGCACCAATAACCATTCGCAGTCCGAACCCGTTTCTCTATAGTCTTCTGAGGGTGATTTGTAGGCTGAACCAACCGAGACCGTTATTGGTTGTGCACAAGGGCAGACTCGGTGACGCGGAGTAGAACTGTTTTAGCAGCTCCTGTGGCAGGGTGAACTTCCTCAGCTGGGTAAGGAATACAACCTCTGCTGTGCCTTTTTAAAAAAAGTCGTGTGAGTGTCCTACTTCAGGCCCAGTATACTTCAAACAAAGTTCGTTCCATTCTTCTTTGGGGGTACAAAGAAGTTTGAAATGCTGAAGACGGTATACTGTTTTGCCAAC
This sequence comes from Cyprinus carpio, assembly GCF_018340385.1. Classification (NCBI taxonomy): domain Eukaryota; kingdom Metazoa; phylum Chordata; class Actinopteri; order Cypriniformes; family Cyprinidae; genus Cyprinus; species Cyprinus carpio. The sequence continues at coordinate 27,079,593 of NC_056610.1, forward strand.
TTTACAACACCCCCCCCGCACTGTAGATTATGTTAACATGGTCGCGTCACTCACGCATATCCCCCAAACAAAACAACAATGAAATGAGAGTGTAGCAATCTAGGTTTGATACGGGCACCAATGGTCAGAATATTATAGACAAAAAATAATGATTGCAGCAGTTTCAGAGTCGAGCATCATGATTTACATACCAAAGAAACCTTCTCTTCCATAATCAGTCTTTTATGGGATGTGAAATTTCTCATGGTCTGTCACAACTTTAGCATTAATGTGGAAAAAATATTGGAGTAGTTGTGTTACTTTATTTTTTATTAGTGTTCATTTATTTATTAAACTGGATAAATTGTTTACACATTTGTTATATTTTATGTGGTGGCATGGTTTAACTTTTGATAAAAACCAAGGTTTTTAATTGTATGTTTGTTTCGCATTTCATTATTGTATACCCTTTAAAGTTTGCTTATTAAGAACAACAACAGCAGATTGCATCATGGTGTGACAATTTAATTTGAAACGCTCGTATTTGGTTACTTTGCTACTTATATCTATATCTTGTCTCGGATGTGTCTCTGCATCGCTTTTTTGCATAACTCTGTGTCATGGGGTACACCAAGCTTCGTTGCACTTTCTTACTAGAATTAATGCCTTTCTCTGAATTTTAAAGTCTGTCCGAGAGCAATCGTAATAGATTGGGTATATTTGTGCCAGCTCATCTATTTCGACACTCCAGTGTATTCAGTTGCTAGTGACTAGAGATGTTGTTCTCTTGCCTGCCGCACTCAAAAAAGTTTGAGTTGCAAAACTCAACCACTGATGAGTATCGCCACGGACCATGGAGGGGCGGCAGCTCAAAAAGTGTTAGGAGCCAAAACAAACTCCCCAGAAAGTTTTGCTTGGTCAGCTGTTTCAAAATGACGTCATTCAATTTCGTTCTTCGATTTCATTTTACAGTAATCTTGCCTTTCAGGTCTATGAAGTGGTGTCCTGAATGAACTGCAGCCACATGTTCCGTCCTATATGGTGAGTGGGGGGAGAGCAGCTGGGAGTTGCCTCCCTGAAGTCCGTTATTACTCCACTGTTTGACGTTTCACCCAGGATTTTAAGACTGCCCAACTGGCCACTGCCAACAATCCTTGTCCTGGTAGCAGACTCGTCTCCATCCTGGATGCGACAGATTGACTGTAGTGTCATCTGCAAACTTCAGGAGCTATGACAGAGGGGGTCTTTAGAGTTGCTTCATTGGTGTTCACAGAGACAGACAGTGGGTAGAGAACACATCCCTGAGGGGCACCAGTGTTGGTGGAGTGGGCTGTGACTGAATTTCCCCAGTCTCACTGCTGTGCCTACTGTCAGAAAACTGGTGATCCACTGACTGCTAGAGCGGAACAGAGAGCTGGTCAGTGTTGATCATGGAGGGCTGTTGGGAATGAATGGTGTTGAAAGCCGACTAAAGTCCACAAACAGAATCCTCACACAAGTCCCGGTTTTGTCCAGATGTTGCGGATGAAGTGCAGTCCCATCTGACTGCATCATCCTGTACCTGTTTTGCTCGGTAAGCAACTGCAGGGGGGGTCAGTGATGTCCTTCAGCAAGCCAAATCGTTTTTCGAACAGACTTCATGATGACAAGACGTTATGCAACGCTGTGAGTCATTATGTCCCTGTGATCTTGGTTTTCTTTGGACCGGGGATGATTGTGTTTTAACATTGCACTTTAGGTACTGGCACATAGAGGTACTGGCAAAGTGGTCGTCTGCATTAAATCAACGGACACTTATGTACTACAAACTTCAAATAGGAAATATTTTGGTGAAATTAATACTTTTTTTGATAGTATCACCTGTATAGTCATTTCTTGGCACTAGGAACCTACTACACAATGTGTGGGTTTTTTAAATATTTTTGATATTAAAAGTTATGAGGCTAATTCAGATTCACATAACAGTTTCACCGTTTTAATAAACGCAATTGGTGGAACTGTAGACTGTCCCTTAAGCATGATGGTTGCGGGGGGGTAGGGGGTGGTTTACTGTAACATAGTTTGATGATGTTTAAACTAGTAATGTATATAGTTAGTAATGAGCCACAGAAGACAACACTCTGTGCCTCTGATTTATTGTTTGATTTTTGGCAAAATCTGCTTCTTCTACACAGAAATGCATGTTCAGTGAAGCTCCTCCAAAACAATCACCCAAGCAAGCAATTTCAGCAATAAATGTGGGATATTCTTAGCAAAGCATCAAATCACCAGGAAAGGAGCTGAAATCCCATGCACAGACTGGAGTTTTATTACGAGGACAGAGAGAAGAAATGAAAGAGATCCAAGGGAACCGGTAAAATAAAATGTACTGAGAAACAAACAGGTTGGTTCGCGTTTATTTCGAGTCATTTTTTCATTAGTAATGTACTGACAGTAATGATCTGAAGCGCGATTATTTATGACAAAAAATCATAACATGATTATTTTGGTCAATAGTATTCACAATTATGTTAAATGCCTTATTGAGTGGGCATGTACACCCCCACTTTATAATGAAACAGATTCTTTTTAAGAGAGAGTGATGTATATCCAACTATATGTTTTCTGTAAATAAGGTTGCCCTGTGGCATCTACATTTTAGAGAACCAGCGAAATGTAACAGTTTCTCAAATAGGGACACAGCACATAGCTAGAGTCCACTAATATTTTTATAAACACTAAAAAAAAGCTCTACCCTCAAAGTGCATGCGTGAAATAATTACACTGCAAGTAATAAAAGGCAAAGCAATACCAAAGCCAGTAATAAAAAAGGCAAAAGAATTGTTGCTAGAAAATAACAATATACCAAATAAAACTTAAAGCATTTGCTTCACGTTTTTTTGTGGTGCAAGTCTAATGTATTCAGTTAACAGTCCCTACTATTGAGAAATTGACATACCACTTAATGTAAAATAAAACAAGCCTAGTCGTCCACTGTAGGAATTCCTTTTGGTTGTTTCAACAAACGCTCCTCTCAAGTCAAGAGCAGTGGGGGAGTGATTTTGAATTTGTCTTTTGGTTTTTTGATTCATATAAACAGGACAGCAGTCAAGCAGCAGGAATATAGCCGCTGTCACTTTTAGAGCCCACGGATCTCCCGTTACTGTTACACATGTATGTGTATTTCTCAACTCTTTTGAGATAAGTCATTTATTACGGTAACTGACGGGCATTTACGTGAATACATCATAAGCACCACATTCTGACACATTTGAGCATGTAGGTTGACATTGTTAGGTGCAAAAATAGATGATTTTTCATGTCCGTGTTATGTTCCGTCTGACTGAGGCCATCACAGAAATCCTCCTAAGGAAGTGGCAGGTCCTCTTTCACCCTTGTAAAAACATGAATAAATCTAATCAACTGTAAATAAATGCAAGCACGTCAAATTTAGCACAAGTCTCATTACATGATTTTTACTGAGTTGCCTGTGAAATTGATCTTTGATGGAGGAACGAAAGAGCCTCCCTTGAAAAGGGTGCGGAAAATGGGCGCAATCAGTTATCTTGCAGTACTGTATGTTCATAATCGTTGGAGGCCGCGGCCGGAAATCAAAACTGAATTTCGAATCGTTTGGTTGTTGTAAAAGAAAAAAAAAATCTTAAATAATTTAATCACATAATAAGAGATTACGGCCTATGAACTTAGGTGCCTGGTTCTTTTTTTTTTTGTAGCCAAAAATGTTTGGGTAGACATCGAGTCTCCCACACCAGATAGTTATTATCCAGTGCCCGGATGCAAGACATCCTGGTCAGAAATATTACATTTTGTCTGGTACTGTAACAATAGTCAGCAGGGTTATCTATACCCCTAAACCATTAAAATCAAGTCATTGTTCTGGTGCTCAACAATTGTATTAACAGTCTTTCTATTAAGCCTGAGCTGTAAAGCCAGAGAAGAGCAGAAGCAGGAGATGAAGTGAGATGATGAAGTTTTATTGAAAAAATCTTAGTTGCTTATGTTGAATAAATGCGGAATCTCAACACTTTATGAAAAGTGATTTACAGCATGCGTCACTTGCTTTTATTAGGAGTTTGTAACAGGTCATGCAAGACTAAAAAAAAAAAAAAAACCGGAGAGACAACAGGAAATTTTAAAACCCACAATTGGCCAGGCCTGGGAAAAGTGTTTGGTGAAAAGGAAATTTGTTTCACAAAATCTCTGTATATTAGGTTAAAGGCCCTATTAATCAGGTAATTTTCAGTGGGGGATTGTGTGTAATATCGCATAGTTTTACTCATTCCCACAGCTTTCAAGTTTATAATGAGGGAAATTCCAGCCCACATTTATTCAATATAGTACATAAATTAGATGGGGTAAAATAAATCCACACAAAACTATCAGATTAAATCAAACGACGGGAAAGTGATTCAGCTGTACCACGTCTATTTCTCCCGCTTTCACGCTCTCAAAGTGGCTTCACAATCAGCACATCTCGTCGGGCACTACAGAGTCTACTGCACGCTGCGATACAAGACTTTTGCTCACAGTTCGGGACAGTTTGCGTAATCCGAAGTCAAATGTTGCAATCTCACAAGTAGTTTCAATTATTTGTAAGCCACTTGAAACTCGCGCACATCCAGAGGTGCTTTTCTGTGCACTCGCGGCACATCCCAAAGCTTGCACATGTATAAAACCAACTCGCAAGTATCACAGTGAGTTATTTTTCATTATTGTTTAAGCTCCTCGAAATGGATAGGTTCACCCAAAAAATTAAAATTCTGTCCCATTAATTACCCTACCCGCATGTATGTTGTGGGGGAAATGGCAAATATATCCTATCAAACAATTTTTTTTTCGGTCGTCTAAAATATCATGATTTTATCACGATTCTGTTGTCATGTTTGGTATACTATTTATGCAAGTAGTCTGAGCATTACAGCCAAACTATTTTCCCTATTTTAAGAACAAAGCCTTTCAAGTTCACAAAATATAAAAAAGCATGGTAGAGTATTAGGGCCAAAGTGGTCTAAGATGAAAGTTTTTTTTTTCATATAGAAAAGAAGAAACAACGATACACATTACAAAAAAACATAATGGGCACTCATTCATGAAACACGACAGAACAAATTTTTTGTGTACCTCCTCCCATAAAGGCCCATTCTGACAGTAAACTTTCAAATCCAGGAAAAGGGTTCGTATTTTCCAAAATGTTAGTTGGTATGTCGAAAGAAATGTAGACTTGCTCCCTACCCATGTGTACATGGTGTGTAAATCGTTATTTCTGGCCAAACTGATGGCACTGAATTTTTGATGCACGGCCAATTAATCTAAAGGTCATTTGCCCTTGCCCTCTTTTTTGAATTTGTCCCTTTAATGTATTTATTTATTTTGCAGCTGAAGGTTGATAACTGTAAAACGCAGCGCTCCGTCTTTCTCTTTTTCCCCAGCCACAAATAGAGGATTGGTGGGACACAATAGCGACCAACCATCCTACTTGTACAACAATGTTCTGGCTACTACAAAGTCAATATACTGGTTAGCCAAGTGCTGTTTTTATATTTAGTGAATTTGTAAAAAAAATAAATAAAAAAGAGATACTAGTAGGCTAATGCGTTGGCACCGTGGATTATTCCAAAAGCATAGCAAAACGAAAGCGTAACAGCTGAAAAAAAAACGCTGTGCCAACAAAGCGTTTTTCAAGTGCCCACCAGCTTGTCTTTTAAGAAGAGAGTCTGACATTTCTTTCACCTTGCTGTAAAACTTTTGGTGGACACAGGTTTATTGAAATATTTATTTGAAAGGCATATGGCCTACTAGTATTTTTTTTTTTTTTTTTTTTTTGCATTTATGCAATAAGTACTGTAGCCCAACCTGAGAAAGTAGAGAGAAAGTAGACACAGAATATTTCCACTGCATTCCTGGACATGCAATTTGCATAGCTGTAATTCATAGGTGGGGATTAATGCTAATTGTGATGTGAATGAGTGTGCTACGCGTGCCCTATTTACAAATGATTGCAATTCATGAACATACACGTTTAAACTACCAAATCGGACGTTTACAAAGCGTTTGTGAATCCAGAGGAGAGTTTTCGGGAGAGGTCTGTTTTTTATGCGCAAATATCAACTCCTAATTTACTCTCCATATTACTCAAGTGTTCAGGAATGAGGCCCATGATACAAATAAGTCAAACAGTGCTTATTTTTCAGGTACAATAGTTGTATTTAGCAGGAAGGAGCATTCAAGAAATGAATTAATCAAATATAAAAATAAAACACTATAGATGGATTCCTATTAAACGCAATTGTATTTTTTTTTTGCAGTAACGAGAGCAATGAGTGATTTTTCTTTTTGTGTTTTGTTGTTTTTATAAACATAAAGGAATATTCCTCTAAGAAAGAAGATTCAGTCATCAGTTCTGTCATAGTGTTTTATTTTTTGTACCATCATTTATTCACTCAAGTTGTTTTTTAAACTTGAATGAGATTCTTTCTTCTGCTAAAACATAAATGTTATTTTGAAGAATGTGGAAAACCAAACAGTTGCTGGTGCCGCAAGAGGCCCTGACAACGAAACATGACAACCCGAATCAGGCCAATATGGGCTACAGCCAATCAAAAGCTGTTTGTGGTTGGTGGGATCTCTCTGGAAGTGCACTGCATAATATTGTAATGGATAAGTTATATAATCTAATTTATAAATAGGTAACCTTTTTAACATTATTAAATGTACATACTGAGCTGATACCATCTATGTTATGGAAATACTTTTGTTGGTTCGCATGAGTTGCACAGTTTAAATCTAAATCTTTGCTTACATTCATTTAAACTAGTTAGATCTGAGATAAAACTATCTATTGTTGGGCTTTCAGTATGGCTATAAGTCATGCAAAATGATATTCAAAGCTCACACTTAGGACATGTTCAACTTTGAATAAAGCACGTAATCAGTACTGAGCTCTCACCATAGTTCGAATGTTGTTGTCGCTGTCGTGTCGCAGAAGTAGAAACCATTGATAAAAGTGAAATTTCGCATATAACTGTTGTGGCTACTAGTTAGACAAAGCCTGATTAACATGGAAAAAATACCTTTTATCCCGCATGATTGTGGCATTTGTGTTTGTGTATAGTTAGGACACTGTAAGGGCCTGAAACTGGGCAGGTTGATTTGGACCCCTGCTCCTCTTCTGAATTAGGAAGAGATAAGAGGGTTGATGACTTGTGGCTCATAGTTGAGAGCGTCTTAAGGCCGACTGACTGTGCAACTGTAAATTGGCCTCTCGCTTGACCATCGTTAATGCTCGAAGGCAGGGGCCTCGCATGGTCCTCAGGACTACAGGTAAGTCTGAAGTCGGCACAGTACTGACCATTTAAAGGCATAGAAGCATCTTTGTAGATGGAGGGGGCCACTCTTTGCAAGCTTCTACTAGTCTATGACCCATTTAAATGTAGAACTTTGTTTTTCAGCCACATACATGTTGCAAGTTTTCGGGAATGACATCTGCATAGCTGTATGTGGGATTCACTCTCAAATAGCAGTGATTGACACAATGGATGACCAAAGCAATAGAACGGGATGTGAAAATGGGCATTAAGACTAGAGCACCCTCACTAATTTTAGAAGCACCCTCAGTGGTTATTTTCTGGAACCTGGTTAATGCACTTTTATTGCAAAACTATATACAAAAACAAAAAAATACAAAATGCACTTAATAAAAAAATTTAATAATGCATATTTATAAGTAAAGCACCTAACTAAAATAATTAGGCTATTAATAAAATAAATAACTAAAGAAGGCTGACTATAATCAAGCTTGCTTCCATTTAATGAGATAAGCCTACTCCTCATCTGAATTAGAAAAAAGCGCTTCTAGTCTTCAGTGATGCAAGAACATTTGAGCATACACGTAATCTCTGAGCAAAAGCAGAGCCAATTCATAAAAGAACAATGTATATTTAAAAGCACACATCCAGTTTTGTGTGAGTGAAGGAAATCCAGTTGCGAGTGGAGATTCACGCATTACATGGATCACGTAACATTATGCGCTCTCCGATATCTGTCAAGTATCACGCTATAGAAACCGCCTAAAATTGCAGTATAAAGAGGATAAGAAAGCGAAAGCGGCCTAGGCAATACACATGCCAGGATCCGCCACTGCCAGATGCAGTTAGAAATTTACTAAAAACAAGTCTATCGCAAGATATCCTGGTTGTGTGTGGGGGGGGGGGGGGGTGTAGCCACGCCCTCGCCTCGCCTCTGTAGTCCTAGTGATGTACTGCATGCCTTGCCTACATCCGCCCCAGCGTCAGCATTAGAGTAGAAACTGTCCAGCTTCTCTCTGTACTGTCCCCCTCGTTGGCCACTGTAATGGCTTTTTTCTCAGTTCCCGTACTTAGCAGCTCTTTACTCTGTCTCGTTGCCGTATGTAAATACAAGAGGATCGAGCATGAAGCATGTGGGCGTACCTGACTGACTGTTTATCCAGGACTTTCTGGTTGGGGAACTTCCTGACTTGTATGGTGGGGTACAATGTTGTCAACACAAGTGCTAATTTTATAAACATTGTCCAGTGTTGTTTTTATCGTGGGTGGACATGTCCCACATGTTGGTGATATTTGGGAAGAACAGTCCGTAAATTGCACTGATTAAAGTCGCCAGCTGCAAAACGGCATCAGGGTGAGCCATCTCTAGTGCACTTAGTACATCATGGAGCTTGCCTAGTGCTACTGTGGAGTTAGCTCACAGGGGTATGTAAACAGCGGCTATAAACACAGCAGTACATTCCCTCGTAGATAATAAGGGGCAGCATTTCAGCTATAAAAACTCCACGTCTGGTGAGCAGTGTTTAAAAACAGTATGGGGTTTGCTGTTTCCCAAAACCATAGTTTGACTAACGACTGTTAGCTAACCTGTATGGGGTGCGTTTCCCAAAACCATAGTTGCTAACCTGTTAGCAACTTAGTTTGGTTGGCAATGTGAAATTGCATTGCAACCAACAAAGTTGCTAACTTAGTTAGCAACTATGGTTTTGGGTACCGCACCCCGTATAGCTGTGTTTCCACCGCTGGAACTTTATCCAGGAAACTAGGGGACTTTGGGCGGGTATTCGGTGTCGTTTCCACCACAGGAACCAGCGATCTAAATAAAGTACCGGGTAAAAATTGGCCTTCAGAAAGTCACTGCTCACTGAGGTAGTACTTTTTCAAAAGTCTGGGAACTTTTGGGGGCGGGACTTGGCGCTAAAACATGCTGATTGTTGAGTTCACCCCACATTGTGATTTCAAACCACCATTTATTCGGGATAATTTTCAAAATATACTGTTATTTTGTCATGAAATGTAGTTTTCAAAAGTATTTCAGGCGAGAATGTAGTTGTTTAAAACTCAAATCTGCAGTTTATTTATACAGAACAGTATTTAAAAATGTTGTTTTTAGCTGATTTCGGAGACGATCAGCCTCCACGCAATCAGCGGGGAAGCTCAGAGCTCCATGTTTTACCGACGAGAGCAGCATCTCGCCTCGGCTAGTCCTTCTGACATTTGCCCAATGGCTCTGACTGTCTCTTTTAGTGGTTTAAACATAAAATATATGGTCATTTTGGGTAAATCTAACAGGTAGATCTTTGGGTCTTTATTCAATTAATTATTATGTTAAAAATGAAAATAAAAAAGAGGCAATCCTGTTTTTGATATAATATTTAGTTTCATTGTAATGTATAGCTATATATCGTCTTACACATTTCTCTGAACTACATTTCTGTGAGCTATATACATGTTTAAATGAAAACGAAAAGAGGCACGTGCGCATTTTTGATATATTTGTGGTCTTATTGTTAAATATACAGTGTGGGAAAAATCCAGTAGCCAATGCGAGCTGACTGATGTTATCAATGTTCGCAGAATTAACTGGACTTAGCGTGTGTCCTGTCACTGCGGCGAGGTTTCGACCACCAGACTGAGTCCAAACTCACCAAAGTCCGATACTTACCGAGGATTGACAAGTCCGAAATTTGCTCTAGCTTTTACATGACATGTGTGGAGCCCAACTAACTGTGGGTGATAGCTGCGGTAGGTATAAAACTGGTCCATTCAAGATGATTTGGCTGAACTGGTGATTCGAGTATGGCCTGCCCCTTTGTACGTTAAGGCACGTGCACCGCAATTTGTGCGTGGCAGATACCAAACCCACAGAGAACAAAAAAAACTCAAAAACAGAGTAAGAAAACCCGGTCCCTCTCGAAGAGGCAGAGCGAGCAAATACGTCCTGCCTTCCGGGGGTGCCATCTGCACAGTCCCCCTGAGACAAGTCCCCTTTCAACATGACCATCCCCTGTCGGCATAAAATATGCCAGAAATGATCTAGAAATACAGCTCATGTTCTCAAAATATGATGAGGTTTATGAATGACCAAATTCTCTTCACAAACACACCGATGGCTAACTCATCTTAGCTAGTCCCAGTTTTGTTTTGATAACTAAAATGCTACATTGACGCTCATAAAATGTCCTCACCCATGTCAATCCACTGAGAGCCCCATTAGGCTCTTGGACTCTAATCCGATTCACTACAAAACCTCTACACACAATGACAATCTCGATTGAGGTACGTGCGGCGCGTAGGATTGGTGGGGGACCTAGCACGACTAACTGGTTCATTTTTGACCCGCGGGAGATTGGTGGTTACTGCCCAAAAGGTTGATTTACAACATTTAACACCCCTATTAACCATTTTAGCCACAATACTGTGGTTGTGATCCCTTAACAACTCCAGTGCCTGTGGGTGTTTTACCTTCATAAATTTTACTCAAGCGCACTGGGGTATGACTTCAATTTATGAGACCCCAGCAATATTGGTTTTTGTAGAAGGTTGTTGCTTGTGATTGAGGGACTGGCGAGATTATAATTCTTATCTAGTAATATTTAATTGTCATATTGTCGATGACATGGCTGTTGTTTTTTTGTTTTTTTTCTGTGCTTTTTGTTCCCGCAATGTGCTTGTTCCCTCCCCTGTCATCGCTTGATATTTACAATAATAGTTTTAATATAATTCCAAACTCATATCGTATATAATCGGACCATCTGTGTTCAAGAGCTAGGTGAGGGGGCATTAGCAGGACAAGACACATCACACAAAGCTCGCAGTACCAAAGTATCACAGGGTCTTTCTCCAAATTAAGGAAAAAAAATACCATGTTACATATAAATCTTTTATCGCTTAGTTTATAGCAATTTTAAAAAGAACAGCAAACAAAACTACCCTGTTTATGGCAAGGGACATCCTGCGATACCTTTCAGAAAATATAATTGCCATCTTAATATTGGGGGCAATGAAAATTAAATTAAACAGTAATAGTAGTATATCGACAATGACGAGGAGGAGGAACATGTATTATGGTTTTTAAACTGTCGAATAATGGCCCATAATTATCTAAAAAAAAAATGTGTGGGAGCTGAAATGTGACATTTCATTAGCTGAATAATGAGTTCTATAGTACGTGGGTGTCTACTATTTATGACATGACATAAAGTGAAATGGGAAATTAAAACCCAAATTTTATGAGTATTGTGAGGGTTTAAAGGAACATCTACATCTGGTTATGGTTTATCTTGACCTGGGTAACATCGGCATCTTAGCAATCGGCGGGGCCCATGCTGAAGGCTAGGTGGCAGGTTTGGCAGGTGCTGCTTGGAGGACATAGCCCCGATTTGGTGACTTGACCCCACAGGCGGGCTCGAAGGGTGGCAGCCTACAGAGCTGGAGCGGCGTTGGCAACCATCTGTCCACGAAGCAGAGCCGAACAGCTCTTGGGAGAACCGGAGTCTCACACGGATGGGTGACTGACCCTTGTCCACATTCTTAAAAAACTCCATGAGGTTTTAGCCAAGGTGGCAGGGGAATGAACACTTCCAAGCACACCCAAATTAGGTCATGGCCTTGTCCACAGCTAAGCTGGCTGCGCTTAGCTGTGTGCAGCATCATAAACGGCCTCGGAACTTGAGCCAGACTCCCATTCCCTTTGAGCAGAAAAGTGTGGCTTGGAAAACTTTTAAGCACCACAATCGTGTGGAGTGCTGAGCCATCCTGGCCAGCCACTGAATAAGTTCCCTGCCCGCTATGAGCGAAGGTGATCCTGTAGGTGCCATAAACCTCTTTCTTCCATTCCTGCCGTCGCGTCCAAGTTGAGAGCGGCAGAAGTAAAGAAAGAGCACACCACGTTCCTCTGTGAGTTAATCATGAAACCTCTATAGAGAACAAGAACCGGGCCTGGTCTTATGGGTGGTAGGATCACTGACAGCCTCCTCACCTGCAGCGTGTACCACTCGCTAAGCGGCTACGGGTGGTGGGGGCTTTCAGGGGGTCAACCAATCAAAGCCAAGCTCCACCACTGGGTGCCTTAGTGAGGCATGGCGCTGTGTGATCAGGCTTGATTCCGCGGGGGGGTGGGAGAAAGCGTCCCCCTGGTTCCCCTTGCCAGAACCATAGCCCACGTCCTCGATAATTTGAAGCCGGTCAATCGGGACATGGAGGAGGCGTTGGGGGTCGATAACCGTCGCTTCCGTACCTGCACAGCCGGCTGAAGGAAATCAAGCCACTCCCGCAGCCGATGAGGGTATACTGGTCCTGGTTAAAGGCGATCTTCCACTGCCGCGGCTGGCTCGCGTAGTCTCACTGGCGCAGGCTCTCTTTCTCTTTAATGCATTCTTCATGAGTGTACTCTCGCTCTGAAGGCGGGTGGGGCAGCCACTCTTCATATGTTCTTACAAAAGGGCCCTCAGAGCCGACTTATATAGCAGTCGACTCCACCCCTTTTAGAGGCCCTGAAGCCCATTCTCATTGTTTGCATGCGCCCGGAGGCCACCAACAAGGGGGGGTCAGTTACACGCATGTGAGTCCGCGCGACAGATTAGCGGGCTTCAGAATTCCGAGGTAAAAGATGAGACAGGAGTCTGCGTACAACCTTGGCGTGAGAGGACCGTTTAGTAAAGGGAAAAACTTGCCATTTAGTGGCTTGCATACATAACCTGAGCCTGCTCTGCCTATATATATGTTGGCATCAGTCACATAATGTTTCTGAGATTTGTTCCTTTTTATAAAGCCTTCCTCAAATGGCTTGTTCGACAAATACACGGATAAATGAAATTATGCTGCAACAAGAACACAGATTGAGCTCGTTATCAATTGGAATGTTTGTATTCAATAATGGTCCTAGTGGTCATATGCTGCGTGGTGCCAGCGAATACGGGAGAAACTTTCATATGGATGCCTGCTTTATTCTTATTGCCTTAAAGGCAAGAATGATGATGATTTTCCCGTAATAAAAATATCCAAAACCTACTTGCACAGTGTGATATTATTTCCTCGCAAGTTGTGTATTTACAATTAGCCCAAAAGTTCCCAAGGATTTGTAAATCCAAAGCAAATTCGCTAATTTAAAATAATGGCTCAACCCTGGTCATTGTCGCCCAGTATTACAATGATGGTCATATCCGCAATAAATCTCAGTTTCCCTCCGCTTGTAAACTATGGCAACACATGGTACACAAATACTGCAGTACAGGTTAAAAAAACTAACTCCATTATGGCTGTCCTGAATAAATTGAAAATGAAAATGAAAAGTGTTGACCGAAGCATTAAATTAGAATACACCAAAATCTGCTCAATGTTGCGCCCTCGATTTTTTTACAACGTTTTTTTACAAAGTGTGTCGCTGTATTGTAACAAATCATACCACGCGTCTGAATGAAATGAAATGAATGCATTTATAGGATATCGCGGTTTATTGTGTATTGTGTACACCCAAAGCGCTTTACAAATCATCATGTGGTGGTGTGGGTCTCTCTTCAAACCACCACCCAGTGTGAGCAGCAGCATTAGATGATGCGCTGACGGCAGCCACAGGACAACCGGCGCCATGCGCTCACCACACACCTAGCTACAGGGGGGGGGGGGGGGGGGGGGCGGGTGGGCTGAGGAGAGAGAATCATAGAGCCAATCAAGTGGTTGGGGATTATTAGGAGGTCCCCATGATTGAACAAAGGCCAGGGAGGGCAATTTGGTTGGCCCAGGACGCCCGGGTCACACAACGGGCCTACACGAGTTCATACCCTCTACTCTTCTTTACGAGGAGTGCCATGGGATTTTTTAATGACCACATGAGAGACAGGACCTCGGTTTAACATCTCATCTGAAGGAACAGTGCTTTTTTTTATAGTGCTTTTCCCATCACTATACTGGTGGTGTTAGGACCCACACAAGACACAGGGTGAGAACCCCCTGTTGGCCTCCTAGCACCTCTTCACACCAGCAACCTAGTTTTCCCAGGAGGTCTCCCATCCAGGTACTGACCACGCTCAGCCCTGCTTAGCTTCAGTGGACAACCAGTCTTTGGTCTACAGGGTGATACTGGTGAATAAGCTTTAACTGATGATCTAATTTTTTATATGTTTTTTATTTTTTAGAGTGCTTAAAACTCGCGCTAGACCGAAGTCAGTCATAAATGTTCTTTGACATTGTAAATGTTCTCTGCTTTTGCTTTCTCTCTGTATTAATTTATTTCGCTGTTGAAAATAACTGTGAAAGTTACAGGTAATAAAAAAAATGAAATAAATAATACACTTAATTACCTCATCCGTAAACATCCGTCCTTCCGCGTCATCAAGACTTTGCCTTTGTTCTTGTTTTTGAAAATGTGGATCCTGTAGTGGCGAAACCAGTTGGCAACCCTAGTCATCATTAAACTTAAGGCTGCAATCTGTGATTGGGGCTGCAAGAAAATAATCAATAAATAGAGTGGGGCTGCTGTGAGTGCTAATGAGGGGCAGCCTATGGACTGCATTCATATTTCAAACCCCATTGGCAATGACAACAACGGCCCCGCCTGGCAAATAAAAAACAGACCGGGCCCCCACGGGAATTCTCCTGGTGCTCCCGACCACCACAGCAACAGAGGTTGGCCCAGATCTGGCCCACATCTGGCCCGTGTGAAATCCCGTGCGGGCCGGATATGTGGCCGAAACTGCTGTGCCTGTTAGGGGATTTCGCCAATCCGGGTCCTGGGGTACAGACTTAATCCTGCATAAGAGTGTTTTTTTTTTTCTTTTTTCTTTTTTTTTTTTTTTTTTTTTTTTTCTTTTCTTTCAGATGTATAAAGTAAGATTTGCAAGTTACAGTATTATTCCAACATTCACCTCATTTTAGTTTTTACTACTATATGCAGCACCATACAAATTATACTCTGTTTATATTAAAACTATCACCTTCTATGGTAGTAACCAAAATTTAAAATGAAAATATACAATCATTTTACATTGCATATACATTTCAGCGATTGTTTTTATTACTTTAAATTTTCTCATTCTGGCAGGTGTGTTTGATACCCGCAATATTGCGGCCAAAAAATCCTCTGCTCAAACGTGATGAATGAACAATCTGCTCTTACGAAGTCTGAGAATGCAATGCTCATTCTTGCTCTCGGCGTCAGCAAATGAAATCTAAGTTTCCAGAATGATTTTACGTCATAAAAAGCCTCATGCACACACACACAGTGAACACAACGTCAGCAACCTAAGGATACGCTATTCATTTTAATGAATGCTAACGGTGTCTATAGTCAAGTTTTATCGTAAATTGATGTAGTAGAACAATCTGTTCTTCCAAACCTGGAGGGCTTTCCTTTTCCAGTGATTTAACGAACGACTGGAACGCTCCATTGCCCGTTCACTGCTACGGTCACCACGGCTTCCGTCAACAGATTCTTCTTTGGGGTGTTTCACAGAAGGAAAAACTAGCGTTCGAATAAACACAGTAGCGTAAAAAAACAATTTTTAAAATGGACAAAAGAAACAAGTGTCAAACAAACGCGCAACTAGCTTTCTTTCACTAGTCTTATTTTTGTTCTTGGTACTCGAGTTAAACAGGGTCAACCACGTAATGCCTAGTCGTCCCAGACTCTTTTATCCCCGTAATGCTCGACAGCTATTAAGCAATCATGTTAAAGAGTATTTCTGAAAATGTGTACAAGGGGCTAAGTAACTAGGGGGATGTCAAATGTTGTCTAGTGTGGGATTTCCTGAAAAGCACGCGTTTAGTCAGTTATGGCGTTCCCCATTTCAAATATTCACCAACCCAGCTGCAACCTGCTGTGTCGGAAGCTGCAAACGAAGAATCAGTTTTCGTGCTTTCCCTGCAATGAGATAAAAAGATTAAACTGATGAGAGCTATTGAGCAAAACAAGCAAACTAACATGCAATATGACTAGGTAACTTATGACTGGTTTTCTATGTGATTTTCTAGCGGATTCAAATATACATTGATTTTCTGTGATATAAAGGCTGAATTTTTTGAGAATCATTACTCCAGTCCTTCAGTGTCCACATGATCAGGACACACTGTTTTTTAATTGGTAGATGAGTTGACAGAGTATCTGTAAACGTGCAAAAAAACAGTTGTGTCCGACCGATACGTATCTGCCCGAGTTGAGAAAACGGTTGTGCGAAACCTAGTTTGCGAGGCAAAAATTTTTTTTTAGTTTTTTTTGTTAAACTGAGCACAAAACTACCAGACAGTTTCCGTAGCTGTTCATCATAAGACCAACAGTGATGGTATGGTTCCAATTACGTCGTGTGCTGTATCACGTTTTCGTCATAAATTAAGCATTTTCCCACATACCGTCGCTTTGTTAGTCTTGCGGCACTTCTTGCTGCAGAATATTATAAAGTGTATATTAATCGAGGGGGGAGAGGGGGGGGGGGTTGAATTGTACTTGTGTCGCTGTAAAAGAGCACTTGTTAATACCATGGTACACCGGCTGCGGGAGGGGAAAACATACTTATTGACTCAAATGTAGCAATAGGTTATCAAAAACCTGCCGCAGAACCCATTCTAGGCGTAAATATACTAGCAAAGTAGTAATAATAGGATTAATCTGTTCCCTTTGCTCGAGGTGGAAAAAAACACAAACATCTTGACAGTCATTACCCAGCACTTTCTTAAAAGAACAACAAGACACTAAAAAACGGATTACAATCAAGTCTGTTTTAGGATGTAAAGAAGACAAAAATCTGTCTCTTTCCCCTCTCTTCCTTGCATGTCTAGCAGTCGGAGATGAAAAGAAAAGAAGTTTATTTGTAATAATACAATAATGGGGTGTGCCATTGCAGGTTTTCAATGCACTTCACTTCATGTGCAGCTCCTGATGCCACACAGACTCAGCAAACACTGAAACGAATAAACATTACAAATTCATTAACTCCTGATACATACATGAAAATCCAAGCAGTAGTCAGCACTAGAAACTAATAAACTGCAGAGCCTTAGATCTTTAAACAGGTTTCAGAGGACTATACACCAAAAAAGCCCAAAAAAAAACATCCTGGTGGCCGACTATTGGGAAACGATAAAACCTGTTCAATGTGTTTGGGTCCAGCTTGAAAACGTAATAATACTGGCCATCACTAAAATTCGAAAACACGACTGGGTTTGATGCTGTTAAAACAGAACTGCATGTAAAACACACGCAGGCCAGAGGACAGATGTTCTTCAAGGTGTCCTCTCTGTGGTCGATGCTCCATTCTGACATGAGTCTGAAGAACACTACTTCAGAGAATCAGACAGATCAGACAAATGATGACAGTTCACCCTCTCCGTGAAGGTCAGTGACAGAGGATTTTAGACAAATAATGTTAATTATTAACAACCCGTTATAATCAAAACGCTGTT
Organism: Cyprinus carpio; assembly: GCF_018340385.1. NCBI lineage: Eukaryota > Metazoa > Chordata > Actinopteri > Cypriniformes > Cyprinidae > Cyprinus > Cyprinus carpio. The sequence goes on from NC_056610.1 coordinate 27,097,271, forward strand.
TCTAAACTGCTATCAAATTTATTTCATATTTTTTAAAATGTGGTGGGTAGCACTTTAGTATATAGGGAACAATTCTCACTATTAAAATTTTGTTATTTATTAGCATAGACTATTTTTTTAGTGTTTATTAATAGTTTTATAGGCCTGGTTTTCACAGGCCAGGAGCTTGAGACTACAAGCTAGATTAGGCCATCATGTTCAAATAAGACATTTAAGGTAACTTTTGTAAACCGCATCTTAGAAAAAAAAACATTATTGGTGTGCATCTCGGAGACAAACGTCGAAGGCAGCTGTCAGTGCAAGTTTTGTTTTCAGTTTGAAACAGCTCAGACATGTCAACAGTTTAGTCTGGACCCTAGTCTTAAGCCTCTCTGTGAAACTGTGGGATAAAGCACAACATTATTCCTACACGAATCGCTACCCCGGGTAACTAAACGTTACAACTACCTACTAAGAATAACATTCCTGACGTAGTTGTGAAATACATGAAGGCTGATCTTTTTTATATAGGGCATTGTATAGACAGTATAAAATAGTAAGACAATGACTTCTTAAGAAACGCAGCATTATCATCCTCTGTGTACCACTCTTTCCATGTGAAAATCGCAAAACCTACTGCCAGATCTCTGGAAGACAAACTTCTTGAAAGAGAATAAACAACGTATGCTTATAATTAATCATGGGACTTGTATTTGTGCCCGTATGTTTCTGTCGATTTGTGCTACCCTGTCAGATTTTGATATCACCCATTAAAACGCAAAATGCCTACTGGCAAAATTATGGTTTATTTACATGTCTACAACCTACCACAACCCCTAAACCTAACTACCCTTCTAGTAATGACAGATAGACATTAAATATTGTTTTGTTCAGCATGAGAATAGGATGCAAATGATTGATGTGCACATGCACAGGTACAAACCCTGGTAGAAACAATCTTTACGGACGAGGTAAAATGTCAGGACACCATTTCCTTCCTCCTCTTTGACATACAAATATCTGAAAAAATGTGTTCTGGATTAAAGGAGTCATTGATGCTGCTCAAAAGAACAATATTTTGGTGGTATATTGGTGTAATGAACTGTGTTTATGGTGGTTTAAGGTTAAAAAACACATTATTGTTCCCACAATACTGTGTACGATTATTGTTTTTGTCATTCTATTCTCTCCTCTATGCCTCCGCCCTTCTGAAACACGCGTTGAGAATTTCTACAAAGCTCATCCGTTCTGAAGGAAGCGAGGTGTGCCTCTGATTGGCCAGCTAATCCAGTGCATTGTGATTGGACCGAATCATCCGTCAAGCGTGTAATGAAGAAATGTTATCAGCACCCTACTATAACTGAGAAGACTTTTGTGTTTCATGGAGCTCCGAGGCAAAAACATTAAAACGGCATTCGACCAGAGACATTTGTTGCATCCCAGTGGTTATAATATGTATGGATTAGCATGACAATACCAGCGGCGGTTTTCATTTCAGGAATCCTTCAAAGCGCCACCACTCAGCTCTTCATATTTTCAAATGTCCTTCTCTTTATACCACAAGCAAATCTGATCTCGCATAAATCATCTCATGAGAATTGATCTCCGTGAGCATGAACTGTGTTTCCCCATTGACGAACATGGTCCCGACTACAACAATGTGTATTCCTTGCTCTCCGTACTCCGCGGAGCATGGGCAAACCATCTGCGGTTGAAAGTGACTTCAAAACTTCCGTAACAGCATTTCACGAGATTACCTCTGCTCAATGTCCTTCATGGCGATCATAGAAAGGCTGAATAAGCCTGGGTGATGTCCATCACTTGCGAAAGGGATTCTTTCCTGACCGAATAGAACAGTATGTCTGAAGTGATAAGAGAAACAATTACACACAATGTTGCAGTAACGAGGGTTGTGCGGACTGTAAGTGAAAACTGGTTCTGGAACAAGTTTTGTAAATACAACTTAACCACCTAACTAAAAGGTGCGAGAACTGCAACTTCCCACCGCTGCCTGTTGTGCATGGCATCCTGAAAGCCTTTTTTGTATGTAGATTATTGGTGACCACCATTCATTCAAATTCATGCACTGGAGTTTTTTATTTTATTATATTTATGTTTTACAACACTGTGTAAATAAATGAGCATAAACACGTTGAACAACCATGCATGGCCCCAGCACAGGATGCGCCGAAGCATGTAACTTTAAAGAAACAGTCAATGACCACTGGCATAGATGCGGCTGCCAAACAACAAACTGTAAAACTAAGGAAACATACATCATACTTATACTTACTTGTTTCCTTAATTGCTCTGCTAAAGTACACACTGTTAGCTTTAGCAGGCATTTCCCTGTGTTATAGTTAATTCTCTGGTAAACTGTAAATCTTTTGAAAGTTAAACAAACTGCTAATAACGAAGCTAATGTAACGATCACTAACAATCAGCAACTTACACAGTTGACGGTCTTTAAATAAAGGGTCACTATGCAAAGCATGAACATACACTGTTTCCTGGTCCTTCCTCCAGGTCCATTATGAACCAGGTCAAGAATCAATGCCTATGATTTTGGATTCAGACCATCAGAGGGTGTACAGGGTCTAAAACCGGATTCAACTGAACTATATTCCTTCAGTGTCTTAGTGATGATCAGATCTGAGCGTCAAACCAGAAGTCCCCCCCCTTGCGAAACAAACATAGATTCAAATGGCTTCCAAAACAGTCATACGTCTCTCTGTGAAGTGCTCAGAGTTTGATTCATTAAAAATCAGTTCAATTTATCACTTGGCTTCACAGAATCCACTCTGTTGTCCTGGAGCTTTTTGCGCTTGATTGATTTACCTACGCTTTTGGTTGGTCCAATCTGAAAACACTGCCTGAAAAACCACAAAATATATAAATATAAAATGAATTACTTAGATTGTATTACACTTACATCTACATTTATACTCAAGAATGATTTCCCTTTTTATTATTAAACAGATTGAGGATATACAATGGAATTGATGAGCCGATGACAGAAGTTGTGAAGCTGTAGTAAATGAAAGTAGCCAGAATAATCATGTCTAGGAGTAGATCAGTCCTCGACTCTCACGCATAAAGATCCTTTTACCGCAGCAAGACACAGATACACACACCAGAAAAAAAATCGACATACGAGCACACGACATCCACCACACCACCCTTCAGCTACAACATGTGAGAAGACAAACATTCACCTGAAAATGACTTGAATACATAAACAGACAACATGAAAATGATAAATAAATTAAAAACTCAGACCAGCCTAGATCGTTTACCTGAGAGCTGAAGATCTGGAGTACCTTCATGTCAGGACATCTAAAACACCGACAGATCACAAACATGAGTCCAATACGTCGAGTAAAAGAGTGGGAAACGGGACTGGAGTAGTAACAAACAGAATCCTGCAGTGTTTTTATTTCGTCGAATATTCAGATGTTTTATCAGCGACTGAACACTCCACCTGGGTTTGGAGTTTGCGTGCCCGTTCCCAGTAGTCCTTAACCTGAAAAACAGCAATCAAAGCTAGATCATCAACTGATTCACAGTTGAAGATTCACAGAAGATTCAGGTTTTCAAACAGAGTTTGATCTCAATCAGTACACACCTGATGGTGATTTTAAACTGTTTCCGATCACCTCATATCCTGCGGTCACACGACAAAGCCTACTGAATCAGACGTGGAAATGAAGAGAAGAAGCTTTATACTATGAGTATAAAGGGTTTTAAAATATACACGCATGAATGTTGTCCGAGATAGTGGAGTTACATTTACTTCAAGCAGCAGATTCACACAAGATGCCCCTCCTGATTCCTATTCACAACCAGCTAGTACTTGACGAGACGACCAGGGATTTTACAGCCGGTCACCCCCCAGGAGCAATCAGTTTTTGAGAGATCTGATAGAGATCCTGCGCTAATCAGACAACAACGCCCGTACCTTACACAAATAGAGACAGACGATAAATATAAAGTGTGTGATGTGTGTGTGTGTGTTGTGTGTTTGTGACTATATGGTGGTCTGTTTAAGAACAGCAACACTTCCCCAAATCATAAATACCGATCTTCTTGCTTCATTGGCAACAATGAAGATTTTTTATTTTCATTATAAGCAGGCCGAAATCACATTACAGAAAAACCTCAACTGGAGTCTGAATATCTGCACATGACACACTTGATGATAGGTCCATCTTCTCAAAAACTGAAAAGTGAGGGGTGGGGGATTATGGTTGTAAAACATAGAATCAAGTGACTGTTAATCGATATTATTTACATTGGCAACTGTACAAACGTTTAACCATTTTGTTGGGAACAAAGTATACTATCAGATTAACATTTTTTCAGAGTCCAGACTGGTTTGGAAAAAATTTAGCCCCATTACAAAAATAATGCATAACTTTAAATGAAACAAATTAAGAATGACAAACACAGTATCCAGCCTCTTCCTACGTAACTATCAGACATTTTTTGATTCTCACTTTTGTTTTTTAGGGGTCGTGCAGCTACAATTATCTGAGGCATGCAGAGGGCGCCACAGTCACATTCATCGATGAATAGATTTCCCAAGGCGCTATTAAACCTGCTCCACACTGCGAGCGATTTTTAGCCAATCACACATTTATAGATCGATAACGTGTTGACGCGCGCCACGTTTTATATACAAGAATTAAAACGTCATCCAGCATGCGCTAGTCAGTGTACCAAGACGAGCATGATGAATAAACAGGGTTTGAGCAGTGGTACTTCTTAATGTTTTGCTGGTCAAAAAAGAGGATCTGTGAAATGCTGGAAGCTTAACATAGTTTGAGGTTAGCGAATTTTATTTTTTAGAGCGCCACTATGGATTGTGATGTCGATGGGTCCCGTTTTTTATTGGCTGTTCACTTAACTAGTGGTTCCATATGCATCAAACAAACTAACTTAAAAAACTTGTGGCGAGTGACCATCAATAGATCGGTTAAGGTGTTGGTTTGGGTCACACCAAGGCCGACAATCTCACATTGTTGCAGAAGTCTTTTAGAGTTGGAATACAGGTGTCTGAGATTATTCATTTGTCCATACCTAGATTCAAATTGTACATTATGTTTTCTTTATAGTGTTTATGAAAACAATCAATCACCATAGAGTTTCATTTTTTTTTCTCAGTGGCTTTGGGTTCAGTTCTCAAATTGATTGTTTGTTGTTGTTGTTTCCCAAAACAGGAAGTTTAGATGCGGAACATTATTACTTGTTCACAATCAATTTTAAAATTTCTTATTGATAAAAGCAAAATTGCATGTGTTCTGGCACATGAGTAAGTGCATTGTCTAACAAATTGCACGTAACTAAGCTGGTCAAATTGAGTTGATTTTCAAGGAAATGTCAACCCTTCCAAACTTATAAACTTATTCATCTTGTTGATCTATTCACATGCAAAATTATGCAATTTCATTTATGCAAATCTTAAAAATGAGTATGATTTCTATAAATATCTGCATGAAGTGGTTGTCTGTCCTGCTAAGTTGGGCAAATGCCTTTCCAGAAAATATTACAAAACAATGGTTCTATCCCTTTGCGCCTACTTGCTCATTATATTAAAACATGAATCCCACAGCACACTTGGCAATCAACCCAAGTTTTGGAAGCATATATATATAGATATACATTATATATAGACATATATAGTGGAGTTTTTCCCAGCACAATCACTAACAGTTTTTTAAAGGAGGAACTCCCAACCTAAAGCAGCAGCGGCTAACTGTGTACATACATATATGTTTGTACGATGCAGTCTTATCTGTAGGAGTGGTAGAAGTGTAAGCTGAGAATGCAGCAGAGTTATGATGTTCCTGCAAACAGTTGAATTGACAATTAGGCTTACTGTTTAGACTCGTCTTGAGAAAATGTGCCAAAAGCAATTTAAGTTTAAAAAAAAAAAAAGTTAACCACGATTGTTATGCAAGCGAATACATTTTAAAATGTCCTCTCAAATAGAAATCAAAGAAACTGCATTTTTATTTTTATCCAAAATAAAACAAGAATTTTCCTGACTGAATTGAAAACATGAATAAATGGAAAAACCTTCTGAACACTGGGTGATATTTCCGTATAATAATTTAATAATAATAATAATAAGAATCTATATCGGGGGTTCGCAAAGTTTTACAATTGAAATAAAAATCCGAATCTGAATTATAATCAACAGCAAAATGGTACCGAAATAGGTATTACAAAACTTGTTTTTTTAATAAACATGCTTATAACTTTATATAATAGATTCAGCACATATATGTAATTATCATATTCATGGGTGTCATCAGGTCGTACTTGCATTTTACTGCAAAAACAAACAAAAAAAAAAAAAAAAAAACCTTGGTTCCTATATAGTTAACCCTGTAACCACAAGTTTCATGGTCTTGCTACAATAACCGCCTTAGGTTAAACATGGTAATTTTAGTCAAACTGTGGTTACTGACAAATTGTAATCAATATGCAAAAACAATAACCCCAAACAAAAACCTGGTTTACTACCACTTTTACTGGCTATAACAAACCCATGGATTTATTTTTTCGTAAGGGTTACTCTCTGAGCTGTAACAGTACTGCATTTTTATACAACTAAATGCCCAATAAAGCCAGTTCTAATTTACACACACATTTCTTTGTCTCGGAAATAGTACTTCAGTGTATAACCTGCAGTTACTTAACCCCAAAATGCTAAAATCTTGAATTATAACTGCCAATACAGCTGTTATACAGTACTGAATTATATTTACTTTATTTTATATATCATGCCAGCACAAACGTCCGTCTATGTAACAAAAAGATATGACATAATTTACAGGCGGTAAACGGGTGATGATGAGATGTTTTGTATGGCGTAGTTTTGAACCTAGGAGTCCACTAACGTTACTTAGGATTCGCTAAGTCTTCAGCCAGTTCGTTGAATGTGCTACCTTAACTCTGCCGGTTCGAGAAAAAGACTATAGCATCATGTGCTTAAAATCGAGCAAGCCATGAAAACATTCAGTCTACCAGTAGTAAACCAGATAGCTGCGTCCGGCAGAGCCAGAAACCGGTGGAACATTATTTTTACTGCATAGAAAGCTAAGGTTTTTCCGAAATGTCACCAGTTTGCTTTATGCGCATTGTTTTACAAAAAGTCGGTAAACACTGCAACATTCGTGCGCCCTGCTTGTGTGTGTGTGCCTACGACACTTGGAAATACAGAAGGGGAGGCGCATTCCTCCCACTCCCGGATCCTCTGATCTATATTATGTTTTTAATTTTCGCGGATAGAAGCAGATTCTGCGATTAAAGCATCAATGAAGCATCCGATCGATTCCCATTTACTTTCATAGTATTGAAGGAAAAAACAAAACAAAACAATGCAAGTCAACTGAAGGTGACTTAAACACGTTTTCCAATTTATTATCCTAAAATATACACTAGCTGTATAAACAATCATTACCTGTAAGCGCTCCGTATGTTGAAGTCTGTCGATGTGAGCAGAACGACTATCCTCTTGAAAATATAGGCTAATTAATCGTGACTGGCTGTGTATTGATACCCTATCTCTCCTCCT